>NC_136488.1:163828055-163863055 GCF_053919585.1 Euprymna scolopes
ATTCAAAGATGTATCTCCCTTACATTATTTATTTTATTATGTAAAACAAGCGGGACCTGTGGGAATACTACAGGGAATTATTCTTGTTACATGGGAGTTATATTTTAGAAGGCAGACGTATATTATATCTTTGTTGTTGACTGTTCGTATTAGTGTGTTCATGTTGGTGTGCAGATATATCGCGTATATATAAAGAGAGAGATAGTTCTGTATATATAAAGTGACAGGGTACATGTTAATACGACGAGTCGACGGCATGTAATACACAATTAGAGGAGATTTGATATATAAATAGATAGACCGAGAGATAGTACGTTTGACATTTATACGTTTGACAGTTCTGTGAATGGGAGTGTTTCTATAACATTAACACATATATTTCTTTACCTATTTTTGAGATGATGATTTTCACAAAGTTCTTATAATATAAATTGACAATACCTTTTCTGTTGAATAACATAACGCGAAGACGCAGATACAAAAAGATGAAGTTATTCCATTTCGACCGGTCAATGGCTTTGCATCAAGGAATTCAAGTCTTTACATGATTCTTTCTTCTCCTCTTCGCTTCCAAGGTTCCATGTCAGCTCTGTCTCTGACTCCTCTCTTCTCTCCTGACTGACTGACTTATCTAACTAAAGCTCTCTATATTGAGAACTCGTGACGTCATTGCATGCCCAACATGTTCATATCATACTCGTGGCCTGACATGCTTCCTCGAACCTAATTTTCCTTACCCATTTTACAAATATGTTTAATATTTTCCATTGTCCGTTTTTAAATTCCTTATTTTAATTTCATTTCTTTAACAGAAACAAAATTACATCATTACATTCCTTTTTCAATAAACAGATATCTAACTATTTTATGTGAACTAAACAATGGTACTTCTACATTCCATTTTCAATAACATTCTGTATTTATTTTAACTTATGATCGGAATTTTCAATTCCAAATCTAGCTTTACAAGTTCGAATCCTCGGCTATCCCATCTCATGTTTACTCACTTACAAGAACAGGCGGCTGTTCTTTAACATTTTTTATGTAATATATTGATGTTAGCATTCTGTAGATGTTCAGCGCAAATGGAGACGCTCTATAATTGTAGCTTTTTTGTTAAAACCGCAAAAGTATTTATGTAAGCTAGCACGAACGCCCGGCAAAGCCCGGTCGTAAAATACGCTTAAATATGATATAATTTAGGCAGGTTTAGTATATATTATTATAGAGTTAATGTTCTATTGATTTTTATGTATTATTAAGTTGCGATTTCAAAAATTAAACAATATATCACTATGACTTGGGTTTATCAGCATGAATCGAAACCGAAATAAAAACTAATATATATATATATATATATATATATATATATATAATTTGAGTTCCTTCAGCCATAATCGAAACCGAAACCAAAACTTATGAAGAATTCTTGATAAAATTATTTATCAAAATATATATATATATATATATATATATATATATATATATTACTAGTGTGCCATCAGTTATAATCGAAACCGAAACCAAAACTTATGAAGAATTCTTGGTAAAATTATTTATGACAAGCAACGGAAGTACAAAGCAATTAAACGACCCGGGTGTAAGCGTGATACAGAAAATAATACACACGCTATCGTATTAATATATAGATTGTCTTCACCGTAAAAATATTACTGACCCGATTTTCTTCAAACCAACTAAAATTACAAAAGATTTTTGACTTGGGTTGGTTTCTTTCTTTTACAACTTATCAGCAATTTTCGGATCATTTAATGCTGAATCTGTTGATTTTGGAAAAAAAATATTTCAAGTGTTCCCATATATTCAAATATTTATTCATAACTTTAGTTTTTTTAAATTATTTTCTAAATATTTATTCGTGATGTTTGGTTTAGTTGTTTTGTATTACGGCATATCAACACTTTGTGAATTATTTAATGTTGAATTAAGTAATTTTGGAGAAAAAGATGTTTATGATTCAAGTTCTTTATATATTTATATTCTTGTTTCGTTTGGTTGCTTTGTAAAAAGAAAGTTTTTTTTTTTTTTTTAACTTGCAGAACATGATTGAGCTTTTCAAAGGGAAAGAAAAACAAAAACAAAAAACCAGCGTCGATCTTTGGTGCATTTTAGGTCAGGAAGTTAGTATCTTCAGACAGCCTAATCTGACAGCACCAGCAAAAATATTCTGAGATATAATGATGCGTTGTGAGACGGAGACTTACCTGCATCATGGACTCTTTCAGTATTATGTATATATACTATTATATTATGATATGAGATAACTCCATTGATTTATTTATTTTATTATATTATGATATGAGATAACACTCTCAAGGGAGCAGTATCTTAATACCGTAGAATCAGCAGGAGTACTAGTTGTGCGCAATGCGTACGACTATCCACCGGATAGTAAGCTCCACTTACTCTTTATCCTATCCTTGTAACCGCTTCGGTTAATATATCTTTCTTACCCCCAATCCGTGTTCCGTGTTTTATTTTCGTGGTCCAAACCTTGAGCCCACATCATAATGTATAGGTGAAATGCAGTGGACTTGACAGGATTCAAAATCGGCTTATCTGTTTCCGTAGCCGATGTTAATATTAGAAATATCACGAATACACAGTGGATAAATACATTTTCTGTTAGTTAAAACGTACGAAAATAAAAACAAAATTAACGACAACTACTACTAAAATGCAGCTAGAAAATACCAATATAGAATTGAAAGCGCCAACATGGCTGATCGTGGTCGTCAAATCAAGCTAAACGTGGAAAAGTGAGAAATGGATGAAAGCGATATCGTGTTTTTCCTTCTCACGGATTAGTTAACCGCAGTTTTAGTACAGGTAATAAAGCAGTGACAATGTAAAACAAGTACACAAGTTAAATTGAGTTGCAGAATGAAATAACGAGAACGGATTCCCAGAAGATGCGCCCTCTCAATGTGCGCGTTTAACGCTTAAAATGCTGTTTCTGAATTTTTGAGATGAGGATTGATAATTCGTATTATTTGGATTATTCGAACTATCCTTCAGTGTTATTTTCACAATGTTTCGGCCCATATGACCGACATCAGTTGCATCTTGCGTAATTTATGAATCTTTCTGTTGAACTCGGGAATCTGTAAAGAATTTTTAACTGAACCCATTATTTGAAACACAGGGGTAGCATGTTTCCTACTAAGGGAAAGGTTAGAAAAACATAAAAAGTCACTAATACGTATATATACACACACACACACACACACACACACACACACACACACACACACACACACACACACATATATATATATATATATGTGTGTGTGTGTGTGTATATATATTGTTGTGTGTGTATGTGTGTGTGTGTGTGTGTGTGTGTGTGTGTGTGTGTGTGGTGGAAAGGGCTCCCGTAAGCCGTGGTGAAGGCAACCTTTCTAGGAGAAGCAAATCTCTGATTTAAAAAGCCATAAAGCGGGAGACCAGTACCCGCATTAAGCTGGTCTGCAGTTTAACTTGTTGCTGGCTATCCTGCTCTTGCTTGTTGCTGGATCTCAACATTTTGAACCGAGAGAGAGACTTAGCTGTCGTACAAAGCTAAGACTCTGTAACATCATCTTTGTATAGATACTCCCTCAAGCATTTGGGATCATGGACATTAAGTGTCTGAGGGAGTAGCACTCGTCTGACAATACGTTGCAATCTTCATATATATATATATATATATATATATATATATATATATATATAAACTGGCAAAAACCTAAAATACCAATGAATAACTTCATATTTGTATTTTTTCGGATATTACAATTGTTTTGACAATTTTAAATTGTTTAAATTAAATAATATAAAATGTAAAATTGTCTGATTTATGTCGAAACAATTGTAATATCCGAAAAATTATAAATATGAAGCTATTCCTTCTTGTTTTAGATTTTTACCAGTATATATATATATATATATATATATATATATATATATATATATATATATATATATATATATATATTTAAATTGAATTGTAGAAGGCGGTACAATGCAGAAGTAACGGAAAGACACAGGCTGAAGCAGGTGAGAAATGTATTAATACAATTTATAAATACATGTGTACATATTCATATTTCATATACGCAGTATATTTATATTTGCACAGTGGTTACCTGGGAAAGTTGGGTGACTTTTTGGGAAGGCTAGGCGCTGTATGTACCGCGCTGAGTCGTAAACATTTTCAGCTTGATATCTGGGGGCATTAATTCTTTGGGAGCGATCCTCAGTCTGCATTGAGACATGACTCTAAGACGAGGGAACTCTGATGTAAAATCTTACTGTCTACTGTATAGTCTGTCCTTTGGCAGTCATTTCCACCGACAAAGGTTAGCAGTAATACCAAAAAGTGTGGTTAGTTCCACACCAAGCCTTCAGGACTTTATAAACAAATCATCTATGTGGATTTCCGAGCAACTTAATTGTGAGTTAAGCTTATCCATCGAAATCGAGGAAGAGTCGCTCATATAGTCAAATATTATTTAAGATACAGTGAATATTCTTATTAAGGCTTTTCCTGAAAGTGGACTGCATGTTGAATTTGTGGAAACATAAAACACGTCTAGCCCTCTTTATGAAAAGAAATAACTAATAACTTAAAGGAGAAATAACTCTCATAGCTTAAATAAATAAATTTAGTTCCGGTTTAAACGCAAGTTGCATATCGATGCCGCAAAGCGTCAGTCACAATCCGAAAAACACTGGACTGAACGTCAAATACGATTCGAGGAACAGCAAAAGGAAGTTCCAAAACACTTAGCTAAACTGTGCAACCGTTGATTCCGTTTCCCGTTTTGTTTTTTATCTTCTCCTCCATATCTCATTTTTTTTGTAATTCCTAAATTCGATTCAGCGCTACTAAACGAGGTTCGAAACTGGTTTGCTAGCCCTTTTATTCCTTTTATTTTTTAAAAAATTATCATGCTGCCGTTTATTTGTAAACAAACTCGCAGCTAGAGCACTGTAAAAGCAATGGTTCGAATTGCCAAGTATTAACGCAATGATTATAAGTTCAATCCACGGGTAGGGAAAGGTGCTACTACTTGATAACTATATATATATATATATATATATATATATATATATATATATATATATATATATATATATATATATACTATCTTGGCGCCGGGCGTTGCTCGGTCGTACAATACGCTTAAACATGATATTTTAATTTATGCAGATCTATGCGTATGCATCATTATAAAAACAATCTTCTATTGAATATTATATATGACTAAGAATAATTTGTCCGGTAGACTAATTCGCAAAAAAAAAAAAAAAAAATAAATAAATAAATAAATAAAATAAAAAATAAAAAATAAAAATACAAATGAAATAAATAAAATACAATATTAATACTACTACTACTACTAATAATAATAATAATGACGTTCATTAAATTCCGTCTGTGTTTGTTTACATTATCACGTCAGCTGACTTTTGGGCTTGGCGATGAATGCTCTCGAAAAGTCGCTTTTGATTAATGTTAAGTTTTAAAATAAGCAAACGAAAACATAATTTGCGGCGATTTTAAGTGGTACCTTTTCTCTTTTTGTAAATTGGGCACATTAATGAGAAAAAACTATTATACAATGGTGAGGCCCAGCCAGATTTGAACAGGGATCATTCAATCTGTAGTCGAATGCACTTTCACTGAGCTATATCCTCAGATTAAAATGAACTTGTTTTTGTTTTGTTTTAGGAAGAAATCATTTTTTGAGATTTTATTTCTTCCTTTGTCCAGTGTAATGTAAAATATTCTCCCTGTAAAAAGTTCTTCTAAACACACCCCCCCCCCACACACACACACACACACACACACACACATATATATATATGTTTATATATGTTTAAAATAATCTATATCTATATATCTATAAAAGTGAAAGTGTCTGTGTGTGTATCTGTGTGTCTGTGTACATTTCCCTACGCAATAACTCTATCAGTTTTTAGTCTACAGACTCGAAATTTGATATACAGGGTACTGAGATTTGGGATTTGGCCAGAAATTTGGCGATTAAGGGGTCAAAGTTCAACGATTTGACCTTTGAGAACACTACCAAACACCTCCGACAATTTTGGGTCTACGCACTGGAAATTTTAGATATAGGTTCCTTGGACATGGATCTAATTTAATAACGTAAGTTGAGCCCAAAACGATACATGTTAAGGGGTCATAATAGGGGTCAAAGTTTAAAAAATTGACTTCTGCGGTCTCTTCCAAATTAATCAGACAATTTCTGGTCTAAATATTTGAAATTTTACATAAAAAGTATTCAGAGATAGGGCAAGCTTTTTCATCAGTTTGGGTCGAAAACTTTTAGTTACAAATATATAAATGTGTGTATGTATGTCTGTTTGCATGTCTGGCTTAAACTTTCAATAGAGGCGACAGATTTTACCAAGATCAGTATCGTTTTAAAGTTGGACCTTTCATACGAAAAATATCGAAAAATTGGCTAAAAACATTAATATCTTCCCCTTCAACTAGGTACTTTTCTACAGGGAGGGGGGTCACTTTTTTCGTCGATATTTTTGAAAGTTATTCTCTCCTTTAGATTGTCTAACCTTAATTTAAAAGAAAATGTCGCTTCCGGTTTGGCGTTGGTCGTAACAGCATAAACGGCAGGTTTTACCCCGTTCTTTTCCTCCTTTGCGGTGCGGGTTCGAGCCTGCCTTCCTACTACCACTTTTTTTGTTTTTGCTCAACATATATATCCAAACACCCGAGCAACGCCGGGCTGAAATAATAGCATATCTATAAAAGTAAAAGTGTCTATCTGTGTTTGTGTGTGTGTTTATGTGTATACATTTCCATACGCAATAAAATTTTAGTCTACAGTGTACTGAGATTAGGGAAAATCGATGTGATTGTTTTTCGGCCAGAAATTCTTCGATTAAGGTGTCAAATTTCAACGATTTGACCTTTGTGAACTCTATCAAATTCCTCCGACAATTTTGGTCTGAACACTTCAAATTTTAGATATAGTTTCCTTGGACATGGACCTTACTTAATAACTGAGGTTGACGCAAAACAATGAATTTTAAGGGGTCAAATTAAAAAAAATTGACCTTTCTTTTTGCTCGGCATACACCTCCAAACACCCGGGCAACGCCGGACACCTATTGCTAGTGCACACACACACACACACACACACACACACACACACACACACACACACACACATATATATATATATTATTTTAACAAAATCAAGACATCAAGGAATAAATTGATAGCAACAAATAGTGTATTTCATCGTTAGTTACACTTGTTTCAAGACTATTCGGACAAATTCAACCCCTATATCTTTTGAAAATGTTCACAAGAACAGCCTTTCATCAGACGTATTGAATAAATAACACTTTAACAATGAACAATATGGAATCCATTTGTCTTATAAGAAAAAACATGAGAAAATATTTTACCTACATTTCATCCTTCCAAGATATTTTAATATATATATATATATATATATATATATATATATATATAATATTTTATTAATAAAATATTAAAATATATATATTTGCTTTGCAATAATATTGAGCACTTTCTTCAAGTTCTGACTATTTCCTAGTTCTGATATATATATATATATATATATATACATATATATATATATATATATATATATATATATATATATATATATATATATATATATTGAGCACTTTCTTCAAGTTTTGACTATTTCCTAGTTCTGATATACTTGAAGAAAGTGCTCAATACTATTGCAGAGGAAATATATGTTTTTAAGTATTTTATTAATAATATATATATATATATATATAATTATAAAACTCAAATGACCTTGTAACGGGTGATGTAACATACTTTCCGATTTACGACATCCGGTTGCGCATGCGCGCATAAATATTAACCCATAACAACGTAAACAAATAAAAACAAATCGTTTCTTTTTCAGATCTTGACCTTCACACTGAAATATTAACGTTATTATTTCGAAATTATTATTTAACATGGGAAGAGTGGGGGTGTTTTGCAACTATTCTTTATTACAACTATACTGCCGCTATTTTCTTACAACTAAACAACTTTAACCCGTTGACAAACATAAGAACAATTGTAGTAAAGCCAAGACTACTACTACTACTACTACTACTACTACTACTACTACTACTACTCTCTATCCGTCCCTTTTCCTTCCTTCCTGCTTTCCTTTTTTTATTTTTTGTTTACATTTCTAGATACAAAATAGGTGTATGAGAATGGTGAATTTGTTGACACATTTACTAATCTGTTTAAATATAAGTTTTATTTTATTTTATTTATTTATGTTTTATTTTTTGCTTCAGGTTTTATTAACTATTTTTTTTAGATTTTAAGTTTCTATAACTTGGTTGAAGGATTCCAGTATGGGTTTTTCATTCTTATATTTCTCATCAGTAGGTTCGTGTGCGTTTTTGCTGCTAAATGACTTTCGTCGGCGTTCGATTCGTAAGAAAATCATGTTCAATTTTTGATTTTTGAGCGATTATTCGGAAAAATAGGTAACTTTACACGAATAAGGAGGGTTTTTTTTCATGTTTGAGTGATCCGTCCGTGATTTTTCATTTTAATATATTTTCAAAGAAATGTTTCTGTTATGTAAAAAAAGAAAAACCCTATTTTCTTTACGTCACAAGTGTCACGCTCATACATGAATTCCATAGCTAATATAACCTACTGACCCAATGGGTCACGGGTAGACTAGTATATATATATATATATATATATATATATATATATATATATATATATATATATATATATATATATATATTAAATGGACAGTGTCTCTTTGCTGCTTCGGCTGCTAGGCGACCGGTTATGTAAAGTACCAGTCAAGATTTCGTTCTTGACAATCAGCCCGACGGGTGCAATGCCAGTAACTGGCCCATTACCTGTCGGACTGATAAGGTACGTCGTCTGGATATCATCCAGGAGGTCCACCCTCGCAGGCCTTTCCACCCGGCTCTCGGGTGGAGTAAGTATATTGCTTACTGCCTAAGGCGCCCCGGCCCGGGAATGCCAATGGGGATGCTCAGGCAATTTTCTATAGGGAAGAGTGCTCCTCCTATGGGGCACTTGCTTGACTCCCCTCCCCTTCTTGACCCTTGTGTCACATAATGGTGAGGTGAGCAGCATTTGATTAATATCCATTTTGAATTTGGAGACAGGAACGAATCTCCCAGGTAAGGAAGACATTTTTTATAATATGAATAGGTTAGCCAAATTAATCAAGAGTAAGAAAACTTGATCTTATATCTGGAACATTTTTTGTTCTTGTGATTAAGGGGGTTGGTGTTTGGTCAACACTTCTAGGAAACCATGATTTAATATAGTGTTTTGTTTTTAATTTCCCGAAACACTATTTCATGGTAATTAACTGATAATCCCTTAAATGAACATTAGGTTTATTGTGAATCCGTGAGAGTAAGTTGATGCAGTGATTTCAAGTGATTAAATGACTCACTGACTAAACGGTTTTCCAGCGAATGATAAAAAATATAAAAATTAAATAGTTCTTTTTTAAATATAGTTTTCAAGGTTAAAAAACTTCCAAGTCTAATATATATAACTATCTATATATAGATGACTTTATAGCACGTGGTAGTAATTAATTAATAATTAATACATAATATTTAAATAAAATAAAAAAGTAATACGTCCTAAAATGTGGACGGAAAAAATATGTAAACAAAGGGCAAATAACTCCTTTCTTATAATAAAAAACGTTCAGGGAGCGAAATAAAAAGAATAAATTAATCGCTAATAAAAATAAATAAAAAATTCAACAATCTTATATATATATATATATATATATATATATATATATATATAGTAATAAATAATAATCTATATAGATAAGCAGTAAGGTTGAATATTTAAAAATAAAAATAGGTTTACGAAATTCATACTTAAATTTCCATGAGTATACGTGGGATAACGGATAATGTATTTGTAAAACTTGTAAATGTTCTGAAAGTTGAAGGTTCAATCGCCAGTTGACAATCGAAAATTACTTTCGACTTAGGGCAAGGGTTTCGTTCGAAATTCTGTGCAGATTCCCGACGTCGACAAGATGCATCTGAAGAAGGTTGGAGTTTCCATCGTGAAAATAAAACTGACGATTAGAACAAAATTCCGCAGAATTCAAACACTGCTAATCAAAATTCTATTTGGAATTTAGCATATCAACCGAAAAAATTCTATTTCAAATTTAAGTCTATTATAATCAGAAAAACACTACTTGAAAATTAATGGTGATAGACCATGAACAAGGTTTGTTCAAATTTATTGATGCCAGACAAAAGAAAAAAAACGTGTGTGTGTGATATGCTAATTAAAACTTAAGCATGTCAAATCCTAGTTGAACTATGTAAAGACGACATCATCGCCTCCCTGATGAAAGACAGTTCATCATTAGTTTGTACTTTTTAATGTTTTGCTTTTTTTTTTTTTTTCATTTTTCTTGATTCAGAGGTTGTATGGTGCAATGGTTCATGTTCCCAGATGATACACTTACAGCGAGTCCTAACTTTTTTCAAACTTTCCAGTGTAGGTATTTGCAGATCTTATTATTGCGCTTCGTGTAATGGCTATCTGCGAGTAGAATCCCCCTTTTTTTTACACGGTGGTTACCACTTATCAAGGCCCGGAAGCCACTCATGGATAAGGGTTATTGCAAGTACAGTACGTTAGTGTGGAGATTTAATGAAGTGTTTACTTGAGGTGGCAGTTCATTAGGAATTTGTTTACGTTGGACTTGAAGACATCCAGGTTGTAGTCAGGTGAGAAGCAGGCAGACGGAACAGAGTTCTACAGGCGTGCAGTTCTAAGAAAGAAGCTTTGTTCATGGAATCTACGTTTTGATTTAGGCACAGATAAAGAGTGGGGAAAATTTTTGACGGTGGATTTAGCTAGACGGGTGTTTTTCTTGAAATAGTGGCGAGAGGGGACCAGAGAGTGGAGTTCAGACGAGCACCTGCCATGGAAATAACGATAAAACAAGGATAGGCTCGCAGCGTCTCTTCTGTGGGGGAGAGTTTGCAGGGAAGAGAAAAGGGCATCCCCTACTAAGCCACGAAGTCTATTTTGTACTCTGTCAAGGCAGGATAGGCTGTTTTTAGCAGCTCCTGCCCAGATATGGCAGCAGTATTCCATCCTGATATTAGGTGGTTTACGCTGTCAACACACTTATTACAAAACCTACATTCATCATCTTGGGAAATTCCATCGATTTTTTAAAAGCCATGCCTCATGAGACCTGTGGATTGGCCATTCATAATCGGCGTTTCTTCATCAAATCTAATATCCCTATTTCTTAGCTATTGTAGCGATCTCTCTTTGTCAATATATGGCTTTCCTAGCTCTTCTAGGAACTTGCTTGCCTTTTTACGACATTTCTATCTTTCTTTTCTGAGACCAGATTGCACGCTATCTTTCCATTAATTCTTTGATTGGATATTTCTTATAATATTTTTCTAAGCCTTACTGCTTCCGTGCTGGCTTATGACAAATTGTTTTATTTGTTACATGATCATTGAAGGTTTGTCTTACAGAGCTAACGAATTCTTTCTATCCTGTTTGTTTTTTCATCAGTGTTTCTTTCTCTGAGAATGAATTGCTTTCACTATTCGGTTTTAGCGGATGGTACTTGAGTCAGATTTTATTTTTATAACTTTGGAAATCATTACTATATATTGGATAATTATCAATAGAAAATTGGCTCTAAAAAAGAAATCTGCAAGAATTAAAATATAATATTTATGCGAATTTACGACCGGACAACGCCGCGTGACCTGATAGTATACACACACACACACACACACACACACACACACACACACACACACACACACACACACACACACACACACACACACACACACATACACGCACACACATACACACATGTATATATATATATGTATATATATATATATATATATATATATAGAGAGAGAGAGAGAGAGAGAGAGTCTCTATGTGTGATAAACGTCGCTACCAAACTTCGCCCTGAATATTTAATCTACAGGCTTGAAACTTAGGTATTAAGACCTTTGGAACATTTTCAATTTGCTTTTAGCCCGTAAAATAGATTGTAAACGTTAAAATACAAATAGAGTTCATCTTGGTAGGAGTAAATAGTCTAACTTCGTGTACATATACATTTTAGTACATATATATTTTTAGTACATATATATTTTTAGTACATATATACTTTTTAGTACATATATATTTTTAGTACATATATATTTTAGTACATATACTTTTTAGTACATATATATTTTAGTACATATACTTTTTATTTATTTATTTTTATTTTTTTACACGGAGGTCACCACTTATCAAGGCCCGGAAGCCACTCAGGGATAAGGGTTACTGCTAGTACAGTACGTTAGTGTCCACACTAACGTACTGTACTATATGTACATGTAATGTACATGTAATGACGTGTTAAGGGGGCGGTTCTTCAGGAATTTGTTTACGTTTGACTTGAAGACATCCAGGTTGTAGTCAGGTGGGAAGCAGGCATACGGAACAAAGTTCTACAGGCGTGCAGTTCTAAGAAAGAAGCTTTGTTCATGGAATCTACGTTTTGATTTAGGCACAGATAAAGAGTGGGGAAGATTTTTGACAGTGGATTCAGCTAGACGGGTGTTTTTCGTAAAAGATTGACGATGGGGGGCAGAGATTGGAGTCCAGACGAGCACCTGCCATGGAAATAACGATAAAACAAAGATAGGCTCGAAACGTCTCTTCTGTGGGAGAGGGGTTGCAAAGAAGAGAAAAGGGCATCCCCCACTAAGCCACGAAGTCTATTTTGTACTCTGTCAAGGCAGGATAGGCTGTTTTTAGCAGCTCCTGCCCAGATATGGCAGCAGTATTCCATCCTTGGACGTACTTGGCTTTTATATAGATAGAGAATTGCATCAGTAGTGAGATATCTTCTGGAGCGGATCCCACTATCTTTCCAGCGACCTTGCCAACAGACTTGATGTACATGTTCCATTTCAGATCAGGAGTAAAAGTCAAACTCAAAAGCTTGTCAAAACATGGGGCTTCTCCTAGACGAGAGCTTTCTATTTCAAATGAGGTGGTTGAATACTTTTTTATTTAATATGGATTCCAGCAACTTACTCATAACACACAGGAGACTTATTGGTATGTACTGAGAGGGAGATGATTTATCACCTGAATTCTTAAATATATGATGAGGTTTTCCAGGGAGTTGTAAAGCACTTCTCCTTAAGGCAACGCTTAAACAGTTTCGAAAGTATGGGAGCAAGTTCTGGTTGAAGCTTTTTTAACACTATAATTGGGATGCCGTCAGGGCCAGCTGCTTTACTGGAATCAAGGTTCTTGATTAGCTTGGCGACCTATTGCATAGATATTTGTATGTTACCCAGCGTGTTATGTGTTATAGGAGGAAATATGGGGAGTTGATGGCCTTCGTCGTCAAGCGTAGAATTAGCTGCAAAATTCTTGGCAAATAGTTTGGCCTTGTCTGATGCTGACGAGATGACCTCTGGTCCATTGATAATGGTTGGGATAGAACGCACACTTCTGTTCAGGATCCTATTTGTTATTTGCCAAAACTGAGGGGAACCAAGCCGCTGATCAGCTACTTTGCATTTAACAGACTGGGCATATAGCATTTTTTTTATTACTCTTTTATAGTGGTTGCTGGCGTTCCTGAAAGCAGCTTTAGTCTCAGTACATCTATTACGTTGGTAGCTATGAAAAAAGTGATTTCTGTGCGCGATGGCAGCAGCAAATTCCGAGGAGAACCATGGCTGGCTGTTAGGTTTTTGTTGGAATTTTTTAGATGGTATGAATCGGTCAATGCCTACAATTGACCATTCGGTCAGGTCTGACACTATAGAGGACACATCCTTTTTAAACATAGAATGCAGAGGTAGATCAGATATGAATGTACGGAAGCTATCCCAGTCAGCCATGGAGTATCGGTATATAGTACGATGGAGGGGTACGTCTGGGGACTTATTACATATACATTTTTAGTATATACATTTTTAGTACATATACATTTTTAGTACATACATTTTTAGTACATAACTTTTTTAGTACATACATTTTAAGTACATACATTTTTAGTACATATACATTTTTAGTACATACATTTTTAGTACATATACATTTTTAGTACATATACATTTTTAGTACATATACATTTTTAGTACATATACATTTTTGTACATATACATTTTTAGTACATATACATTTTTAGTACATATACATTTTTAGTACATACATTTTTGTACATATACATTTTTAGTACATATACATTTTTAGTACCTATACATTTTTAGTACATATACATTTTTAGTACCTATACAATTTTAGTACATATACATTTTTAGTACATATACATTTTAGTACATATACATTTTTAGTACATATACATTTTTAGTACATATATATTTTTAGTACATATCTATTTTTAGTACATATACATTTTTAGTACCTATACATTTTTAGTACATATACATTTTTAGTACCTATACATTTTTAGTACATATACATTTTTAGTACATATACATTTTTAGTACATATACATTTTTAGTACATATACATTTTTAGTACATATACATTTTAGTACATATACATTTTTAGTACATATACATTTTTAGTACATATACATTTTTAGTACATACATTTTTAGTACATATACATTTTTAGTACATATACATTTTTAGTACATATGCATTTTTAGTACATATACATTTTTAGTACCTATACATTTTTAGTACATACATTTGTAGTACATATACATTTTTAGTACATATACATTTTTAGTACATATACATTTTTAGTACATATACATTTTTAGTACATATACATTTTTAGTACATATACATTTTAGTACATATACATTTTTAGTACATATACATTTTTAGTACATATACATTTTTAGTACCTATACATTTTTAGTACATATACATTTTTAGTACATATACATTTTTAGTACATATACATTTTAGTACATATACATTTTTAGTACATATACATTTTTAGTACATATACATTTTTAGTACATATACATTTTTAGTACATACATTTTTAGTACATATACATTTTTAGTACATATACATTTTTAGTACATATACATTTTTAGTACATATACATTTTTAGTACATATACATTTTAGTACATATACATTTTTAGTACATATACATTTTTAGTACATATACATTTTTAGTACCTATACATTTTTAGTACATATACATTTTTAGTACATATACATTTTTAGTACATATCTATTTTTAGTACATATACATTTTTAGTACATATACATTTTTAGTACATATACATTTTTAGTACCTATACATTTTTAGTACCTATACATTTTTAGTACATATACATTTTTAGTACATATACATTTTTAGTACATATCTATTTTTAGTACATATACATTTTTAGTACATATACATTTTTAGTACGTATACATTTTTAGTACCTATACATTTTTAGTACATATACATTTTTAGTACCTATACATTTTTAGTACCTATACATTTTTAGTACCTATACATTTTTAGTACATATACATTTTTAGTACATATACATTTTTAGTACATATACATTTTTAGTACATATACATTTTAGTACATATACATTTTTAGTACATATACATTTTTAGTACATATACATTTTTAGTACATATACATTTTTAGTACATATACATTTTTAGTACCTATACATTTTTAGTACATATACATTTTAGTACATATACATTTTTAGTACATATACATTTTTAGTACATATACATTTTTAGTACCTATACATTTTTAGTACATATACATTTTTAGTACATATACATTTTTAGTACATATACATTTTTAGTACCTATACATTTTTAGTACATATACATTTTTAGTACATATACATTTTTAGTACATATCTATTTTTAGTACATATACATTTTAGTACATATACATTTTTAGTACCTATACATTTTTAGTACCTATACATTTTTAGTACATATACATTTTTAGTACATATACATTTTTAGTACATATCTATTTTTAGTACATATACATTTTAGTACCTATACATTTTTAGTACCTATACATTTTTAGTACATATACATTTTTAGTACATATACATTTTTAGTACATAAACATTTTTAGTACATATACATTTTTAGTACATATACAATTTTAGTACATATACATTTTTAGTACATATACATTTTAGTACATATACATTTTTAGCACATATACATTTTTAGTACATATACATTTTTAGTACATAACTTTTTTAGTACATATACATTTTTAGTACATAACTTTTTTAGTACATATGCATTTTTTCGTACATACATTTTTAGTACATATATATTTTTAGCACATATACTTTTTAGTACATATGCATATATATATATACATATATACATATATATTCTGTGTAAGGAAAATGAAGACTTCAAAAAAGGTGTTGATAGCAACAAAAAGTGTATTTCATTTTACGTTACAATTGTTTCCATGCCCGGTCGACAATTTCAAACATTATATCGTTTGAAAATGTTCAAAAAACCCAGCGTATAAAAAAACGATATAATGTTTGAAATTGTTCGACTGGACATGGAAACAATTGTAACGTAAAATGAAATACACTTTTTGTTGCTATCAACATTTTTTTTAAGTCTTGATTTTGATTACACAGTATATTAATGCTCAATTATGAAATTATTGGCTTGGATATGTGTGTATTCGTTTTCCTTTCGTGTCTGTTATAGAGCGTGGTGTCATCAGCAAATATATTCATCTCAGAGATTATTTTATCAGAGAAGTCATTTATGAATATCAGGAATAATAAAGGTCCAAGGATAAACCCGTGAAGCACACCCACATTTATATCATATTGTTTTGCCGTACGAAAGCAACCTGGATTCTTCTCTTATTTAAGAAGGATTTAATTCTATTAAGTATTCGCCCAGTGATACCGTATGATCTGATTTTCCTGAGATGATCTGTCAAAAGCCTTAGATATATCTAGGGCTACTACTTATCTTCCTCTGCTTTGTCCAGTAAAATGTATATACGTTCGGAGATTACAGTTAGGATATTTAGTGTAGAACGGGCTTGCCTAAATCCATATTGTTACTCGGTCAGAAGTTTAGCAACTGTAAGGTGATGGATTAGAGGTTGATTAATTATGGACTCAAATATTTTGGGGAAAAGCGGGAGGAGGATAATAGGGGATAATTTAATGTGTCTACCTCTACCCACTCACAAAATGGGGTGTCTATTCCGAAAGCCGTTCTTACAGAGGGATATTGTGGGTGAACATTCCGAGAGCTGTTATTAACATAAGGAGGTTGGAGTTGTCCATTCAGAAAACCGTTCTTAACATGAGGGGGTTGGGGTGTCTATTCCGAAAGCCGATATTAACATGAGAAGGTTGTGGGTTAGACAACAACAACAACAACAACAACAACAACAACAACAACAACAACAACCGTACTTGAATTTTTCTAGAAAGGGGGCATGCTTCCACCGGGCAATGCTGGTTAACGGGTCCTGCTAGTTATACAAAACTTATTGGTTACATATGTGCATGCATGTTTTAATTGAACCTCAATTCAAAGAGACCACCTCATTAGATCGAAAAAAAGGAGCAATATTAAATCCAAAGTCGAGATTTATTATTTTGTATATAAAAAGCTATTGTGTGTGTAACTTAAAGAGACGTATAGTTCCTAGGGACATGCAAGTGTGGTTAGGGAGTTGAGATGTGGGAAAAAGAGGATAAGAAGTGAAAAAGGAGTTTAACAAAACAACGAAAATAATGTTTAATATTTACGTGTAACAGACCAACGAAAAAATATTTAAAATTTAAAGGTAACAGACTGGCGATAATATTATTTAAGGGTAACAAACCGACAAATGTACTATTTTAAATTAAAATATAAAAAACTAACAAAAATATTACTTAAAATTTAAGTGTAACAGACAGACGAAAATATTATTTTAAATTTAAGTGTTCCGGATCGACGAAAATATTAGTTAAAATTAAATTGTGTAACAGACACACGAAAATATTATTTAAAATTTAAGTGTAACGAACCGCCAAAAATATTTAAAATTGAAGTGTTACGGACCGACGAAAATATTATTTAAAATTTTAGTGAAACAGGCCGACGAAAATATTATTTAAATTTTAAGTGTAAAAGACCGATGAAAATGATATTTAAAGCTTAACTAAAAAAAACGACGAAAATATTATTTAAATGTTAAGTGTAACAAGCCGACGAGGGTATTATTTAATATTTAAGTGTAACAGACAAACGAAAATATTATTGTTAATTTAAGTCTATGAGACCGACCACAATATTATTTAAAACATAATAGTAAAAATACGAGAAAATTTTACTATATATGGTCGTGTAACAGACCGACGACAATATTATTTAAAATTAAATGTAACAGACAAAAGTGTAATTTTTAATTTAAGTAGCAGATACTTCTGAAAATATTATTTAGAATTAGGGAGACTAACGAAAATATTGCTTTAAGTTTAACAGACTCCAAAAAATATTGTTCGAAAGTTTAAATGGTCGAGGAAAAATATTTCTTAAAATTTAAGTGTAAAAGAACGCCGAAAATATTATGTAAAATTTAAGCGTAACAAACCGAAGAAAATATTACTTAAAAATTAAGTGTAACCGACCGCCAGAAATCTTATTTAAAATTTAAGTGTAACAGAACGATGAAAATTGTTTTTTAAATGTGTATTGTAACAAACTGACGACAATATGATTAAAATTTAAGTGTAAAGGACTTCAGAAATAATCATTTTAAAATTAAGTGTAACAGACCGCCGAAAATATTTAAAATTTAAGTATAATAGACCGACTAAAATATTATTTAAAATTTAAGTAACAGATCGACGACAATATTATTTAACATTTAAGTGTCACAAGCCGACGTTATTTAAAATTAAAGTGTAACTCATCTGTTTAAATATTATTTCAAATTTAATGTAACACACCGACGAAAATATTATTTAAAAGTTAAGTTTAACAAACCAACGATTATATTCAGAAGTTATGTGCAACAATTTACGAAAATCTTTTTAGATATTTAAGTGTAACAGACCGACCAAAGTAATTTGTATGTAACAAACAAAAAAAATTATTTAAAACTGAAGTGTAACAGACCGACGAAAATATACTTTAAAATTTAAATGTAATAGGCAGAGGAAAATATTGCTTAAAATTTTAGCGTAACAGGCCGACGAAAATATTATTAAAAATTAATTGTAATTGACCGACGAAAATTTTATTTCAAATTAAAGTGTAACAGACTGGCCACACTATTATTTAACAGTAAAGTGTCATAAATCGACGGTAATGTTATTTAAAATTTAATTGTTACTGACCTCTGAAAGTATTATTTAAAAGTTAAGTGTAACACACCAACGACAATATTATTAAATAATTACGTGCAACAGACCAACGATAATACTATTTGAAATTTAAGTGTAACAGACTGACGTTTTTAATATTTAAGTGTAATAGACTTACGAAAAATGGCTAAAAGTTTATGTGTGACAAACCTCCGAAAATGTTACTTAAAATTTATGTGATAAAGACCGCCGGAAATCTTGTTTAAAATTTAAATGTAAAAGACCTCCGAAAATATTATATAAAATTTTAGTGTAACCGACCGCTTAAAACATTATGTAACATTTAAAGATTATTGTAACAGACCGACGAAAGTATATTTTGAATTAAAGTGTAAAAGATCACCGTAAATCTTATTCAAAATTTACGCATAACAGACCGCTTAAAATATTATTTGAAATTTAAATGTCGAATATGTTTTTAAAATTTAATTGTAACAAACCAACGAAAATGTTATTTAAAACTTAAGAGTAACAGACTCTATCTTTATCTATCTACTATTATATAAAAGCGTCTTCGTGAGAGAGCCCATCTTTCTCAAATATTACACAAAGCTAATTTATATGTCTGGCAGTGTTCTTAGATATGTTTAATGCAGAAACTCAGCTGATAAGTATAGAAAATCGAAAAAATCTGACCTTTAAAATTTTCTTTACTTTTATATATGAAACATGGCCAAAGAGAATATTTTTTGTATTATTTCCTTTGGCCAGTTGAAGGTAAAATATTCCGATGTAAAAATTCTCTTTTTTTATCTATATGAGAAGAATTTATATTTAGATCGTCAAGACCAAATATCAGCTGACGTGATATTGTAAACAAACACAGATGGAATTTGATGAACGGCATTGTAATTATTACGAATTTTTTTTTTTCGGATTAGTCTACCGTGCAAATTATTCCTCGTAATATATAATATTCAATAGAGGATTGGTTCTATAATGATACATACGCAATCTGCATTAATTAAAATATCATGTTTAAGCGTATTGTACGACCGCGCAACGCCGGGCGTCCATCTAGCATATATCTATATATATAACAGAAAAAACTATTTGTAAGATCGGATTTTTTTCGATTTTCGATACTCATCGGATAAATTACTGTACAAAACATCTCTAAGAACATTACCAGACACATAAATTACCTTTAGTGTGAAATTTGCAAAAGATAGGCTTCGGAACCCATGAGGAAGAAACTCACACACAAGCACACACACACAAAGTCACTTCTTTACGAATTAGTCTACAGTGTAAAGTATTCCTCGTAATAAATAATAATCAATAGAGGGTTGATTCTATAATAATACTAATATACAGTATTAATGCTGGAGTCCCTCAGCGGTTCATCCTGGGCCCAACTTTCTAACCGATCTACATTAATGATCTTCCAAATCGCATCCTTACATAATTCGTAGACATTTATGCTGATGACACTACTATCTCTGGTAGCACATCTAAGATCGTAGACCAAGTTCTCTCCAATTCTATCTCCTCTGATCTGTGGTACAATGGGGAAAGAGGTGGCTTTTTTATTTTTAATGCATCTAAAACAAAGCTTCTATCTTTACATCATCAACGCTCTGATCCCCATCTGGCATCTATTGAAATGAATTGCTCTCGTCTTGGCGAGGCTTCATGTTTTGACAAACTTCTGGGCTTGACCTTTACTCCTGATCTTAAATGGAACACATACATTAAATCCGTTGTCAAGGCCGCTGGAAAAATGGTGGGATCCTTCTATCGATACAGTAGATATCTCACAGCTGATGCAATTCTCTATCTATATAAGAGCCATGTGAGTATAAGGATGGAGTACTCTTGCCACATCTGGATAGAAGCTGCTAGAAAGGACTTATTCCGCCTTGATAGAGTTCAAAATAGACTTTGTAGCCTTGTAGAAGATGTCCTTTTATCTTCCCTGCAACCTCTATCTCACAGAAGAGATGTTGCGAGTTTGTCTCCGCTTGATCATTATTTTTACGGCAAGTGCTCGACTGAGCTCCAATCCATGTTCCCTTCTCGCCAAACTTTCACAAGAAACACCCGTCTAGCCGAAAACACTATCAATAATTACCCCACTCTTTATCTGTGCTTAAACCTAAACGTAGATTCCATGCACGCCTCTGGGATTGTCTTCCGTTTTCCTGCTTTCTAGTTGACTAGAACATGGTTGTCTTCAAGTCTAACGTAAACAAGTTTTTGATGAGCCGTTCCATATAAGTTTACAAATTTACTGAATTTCCATTACTAACGGTTACTATATTGTCCAATTTCTACTGTACACTCTTAAACTCGTATCCTCGAGTGGCATCTTGGCCTTGATAAGTGGTGATGCCTATGTAAAAAATACATACGTTATCTGCATCAATGTAAAATATCACGTTTAAGCGTATTGTACAGCCAAGCAACGCCGCGTTATTTAAGATTTAAGTGTAATCTTATTTCAAATTTAAACGTAAACAAACTGACCATGTATTATTTTAAATGTAAGCATGACAGTTGCTAGCTTAGATAAATACTTCTGCAGTTTTAACAAAAAAAGCTAAAATAACATCAGGACATCTCCATTTACGCTAAACATCCACAGAACGCCAACGTTAACATTTTCTTTTTTACATTGGGGTCACCACTTATCAAGGACCGAAGGCCACTCAGGGATAAGTGTTATTGCGTGTACAGTAATCAATGAGATAGTATTGTAGTAATCATTAGTATTGGGGGTTTTGATAGAGTGTCTTACTTATGAAAGAATCCGTTGTGGAATTTCCACAGGTCCCGCTAGTATACAGAAAGACTGGAATACAAGGCATTAATGCGACATCTAGATTCGGAGAGTCAATAGATATTGTTTGTTGGCTAGACGAACAACACCACACTTTTGTATGTTCTTGTTGATACAGTTTTCTCCTCTGTTCCCGGGTATTTCTTGTAACCATTTAACTAGAATTATAACAGGAACATACATAGAATTGAACTTTTTATTTAATCCACTAGGTAGATTGTTCCCGTTCAGTCAACCATGATCTGTTAGTGATGCTAATTCATTTTCTATGGCATTCTCAGTTATTATCGCTTGTAGTATGAACTGAACTTTCAACCTTCAGAGGACTGTCACCCAAAACTGATTGCTAACCACAGGTATAAAGCCAGGTACGGCCAATGATGGAGTACTGTTGCCACATCTGGGCAGGAGCTGCTAGAAGCGTATCCTGCCTTGACAGAGTACAAAATAGACTTCGTAGCTTAATGGGGGATACCCTTTTCTCTTCCCTGCAACTTCTTTCTCACAGAATGGACGTTGCGAGCCTTTGTTTGATTGTTATTTCCATGGCAAGTGCTGAGCTCTAATCTATGATCCCCCGTCGCCAATCTGTCAAGTAAAACACCCGTCTAGTTGAAACCACTGTCAATAGTTTTCCCCACTCTTTGCCTGTGCCTAAGTCAAAACGTAGGTTCCATGAACAAAGCTTTTTTCTTAAAATTTCACGCCTGTGGAACTCTGTTCCGTTTGTCTGCTTTCTAGCTGACTACAACTTGGATGTCTTCAAGTCCAACATAAACAAATTCTTGATGAACCGTCCCTTTAAGTAATCTAATCTACCAAATTTTCATTACTAATGGTTGCTACAATATTATCCCGTTGATTACTGTACACTCAATAACCCTTATCCTCGAGTGGCCTCCGGGCCTTGATAAGTGATGACTCCTATGTAAAAAAAGGGAAACAAAAAAATCCCGATCAAAATGATATTTAAAATTTAAAAATAGATAATGCAATTTAAAAGGAAGCATAACAGACCGACAAACATTCTATTTAAATTGCAATCCTGTTAGCCCGATGGAAATAATATTTAAGACATATTTGACTAAGGAAAAATACAGATTTGCTACTTCCACCTATATTTCTGTTAGTCCGGGATGGGCGGCTATTTTCTTTCCCTAGCTTGTAATGAATTTTGACCACCAATTGCGAATCCTGCGGTGATTCGTCGATTCTCGGCCAATTTATTCAAAATCGATTTTTCTCTCCCTTCCCCTTCCCCTTTTCTCCCGCCTGTTATATTTATTTGGCGCCAAGTTGCTTGTTTCCCGCCAAATCTGATCCAACAGAAATTCGCTTGTTTCACTCCTTACATGAGCAGGGAAGATATACATTCAGAAAGAAAAAAAAAGATTGAAACATATATATATATATATATATATATATATATATATATATATATATATATATATATATATATATATATATATATAGTGAGATACAGAATAAAAGAGAGAGAGAGAGAGAAAAAAGAGAGGGTAGTCTTACTCACAGACAAGAATATACAGACAAAGACACACATAGCAAACACACGTACACATAAACCGCTTGCACACATGCACAAAGATACACGTAATTCTTCCGGTATGTTGTCCTTAACCCTTTCCTTTCGATTTAAAACGTGTTTTTTCTTTTTTTTTTCATTTTATCGATTCATAGATCTGTCACGTTTAAGGGTTTCACATAAATCCGAATAATATGTAAACTACGATGCCACACTTAAAGAAAAAAAAATGGTGTCTCGATTGTGAAAATAGCCAGATATGTGTGCCGAACATACGCTTATGACTGTATCAAGAATCCTTAAGTATATTTTAAGTGATGGTTTACAGTTCGTAACAAAATGGGAACATTTTTAAAATAACATGCTCATAGCGTGGCCATTTTTGAATAAAGCCCCAAATATGTGCCCGAGTTGGGAATGCAATGAATTAAAAGTTGTAACTATTTTTGCAACAGAGCGCGTATGAGCGCGCGTGGAAACATCAGCAACAGCAACGGAAGGATGGATGACTAGCGAAAATATTTATTGCATATTAGCAGGTGTGCGCGAGCTGGCGTCACAGGAAAAAGAGAGGAAAAAATCTACGAGGCCAGAAGGGAAGACAAGTTTACTGAGTGAGATGAACGCGTGACCCCATTGTGTTGGCTAGAGACTTTTAAGCTGGTATTGAGACGGCGAGGTTTTGTTAATTTGATAGCAGACGAAATGAACAGTAAAAAAAAAACAAAACAAAAACAAAAAACAAACAAAAAAAACAAGGAGCAGGCAATGTTTGGAAAGTAACAGTAATAAATGCCTTTTGCTAAAAGAGAAAAAAGCCAAGTCGGAATTATTTTTGCTTCTTTGTTCCTTTGCGACGGTGCCGGACCGTGTTGGATCCGAGAGAGGTTTGAAGTGTAACGAACACGGTTCTAGTGTAACGGCTACGTTACATATTTTAAGTTTGCGCTTTAATGCATCACTATTTCATTATATATAAATCACGTGGATATTCCATTGTTACTATCTGTATGTAAAGTAATTAATTTAACAGTTTCTAATGCTGTAAAATGCGAGAAATTCAAATAATTTAATTTTATAATAAAAAAAAAATATCTTACCTATCTAGCGTTATTAGGGATTCGTTAGTCACGTATTTTCCAAGTTATGATGGAAAAGAAAAATATGTTTTATATTGTTTTAATATTAATTAAATCTGCAATGTTTTATCCGCCTCTGGACAATTATTTAAAATTGTCACCGTCGTAACAATTTTCCTGACAAGAATAATTTTATTTATAACAAACTGAAGCCAAATACGTTTGGGTATTGTAAAAATACCATACTGAAAAGAAAATACGAAATAGTCAATCAAATCAAATATCAATGAGTCAGATGCAATGCTTTTTAGGTTTGAGCTCTAAAATCCTACAGGCGAAGTTTGAATATTGAATAATCCATCCTACCTTGATTTTAAATAAAGTTATTTCAATCGACTCCAAACTTTCCAGCCTTATAAGGCATCCAACTTAATTTTAAAAAGAACATTGCAAAAAAAATCTTTATGATGTACTTGTCGGTCACGAAATGAAGACGAAATAAAAACGCCATAATCAAACAATGATGTTAACTGATCAAATAGTTTTTTTTTATAAAGAAATTATATTTAAACCAGTAATGCGAATCCATAGGGATTATGACATGAATCTAGTATTCATGAATTATTACTGGGTTATCTGCCTTGATTCTTAACATTTTTTATATTGGTGAGAGAGAAAGAGGGAGTTATTTCACAGACACTCGCAACATTAGATTTTCTTAGTTAAAATAATAATACTTTTCTTCGATAAAATAATAATACTTCAATGTACGTCATTCTTGGAATATGACATTTGACGAGTGTGTACATTAAAAATGTTTTTACTGCATTTTCTGTACTTTTGTTCTTTTGTTTTTTAATTGAGTTGAATTAATTTTTAATAAAAAACAAACTTTTGCTGAATAAAAAAAGTAAAGGTAATATATTTTGGAGAACTATTGTTGTCCTTGAACAGTTTATTTAATACATTTCTCAGCTAAGAATTTTGTCATTAAGTGAAAATATGTTGCCATCTCCTACGTGTGTACATTAACAGAAGCGTGTGCTAGTACTACTTTTACTATTATGTCGATTTTGATTAATTACATTCCTTTGCTTAAGTACACGCGTTTCGCACCGCACAGCTGTGCATACTAAAGAACGTACAATCGCAATTATTAATAAAAATAGATAAGGAAATAAACTAAAAGAGTTCGACAAAAGTTCGCAACCTTCCCATTGAGGCATTATTAAATATTCCGTATATAAACGTGTTTGCATTTAGTTTTTTCAAACAATTACTTATATCTTTCTCTGCAAAAAACACTCGAACTTGTATATATATATATATATATATATATATATATATATATATGTATATATATATATATATATATATATGTGTGTGTGTGTGTGTGTGTGTGTGGTTCGTACGTGCTTGCTCGAATTTTGAATTTTGTGTTTGAAGATCTGGCGGTTCCATCTTTTTAAAAGAGAATGACAGGTGAATATATATATATATATATATATATATATATATATATATATATATACATGTATATACACATATATACACACATAAACACATATATATACACATGTATATACGCACATATTAATATATATGCACATATATATATGCATACACACATATATACACACACATATATATACACACATATATATATGCATACACACATATACACACACATGTATATACACACATATAAATATATATACATACACATATATATACATATATATATATATATGCATACACACATATATACACACACATACACACAGATATATATACATCTGTGTGTGTATGTTTGTGTGTATATATGCGTGTATGCATATATATATATGTGTATATATATATGTGTGTGTGTATATATATATATATATATATATATACAAATTATCGGACAATATACAATTTAAAATGGAGGCGAAGAGACCTAGAGGCTTGACGTTTTGCGCGTCTTATGCGGGCTTTCTAAAGAGGGAGAGAGGGAGAGTCCATTATTTTATCCTGAATTCGGGCTGGAATATAATAATAACCGATATTTATATTTCCTTTCATGAATTTATGTTTCTAAAAATATGTTTGTATCTGCATTTTCGTTACATATACATATTTTTAAAACTATTATAAGCCAGATCATTTGTGTTGGGTATGAATTATTGATAAAAATCAAGCATATCTACTAAAAATGGTTGTTTCAACCGGTAAAAACATAAATTTTCCTTACAAAGCTGTCACGTTTGGGTAGCAATCGTCTAAAACAATTAACCAACTTGTTTAGATCAGCGATAAAATTCGCTTCAGTAAAAGTCTGCGATATTAGTTAAAGTCGATACAATGATTAACATCCATCATGTTAGCAACAAAAGCGTTTTTTTGCGATCACTGAGCTTAACAAATCTTTTATCTTGTAAATCTTTGCGCCTTCAGCCGATGAACTAAAAGTTACTTGTATTGTATGAAATGCCAAAAATACCAGTGAGGATGTTATCAATATTTTACGCTTGCTAATTAGATTGTGATGATTCATACCGTTAGCTCTATGGTGTAATCCAGTCTGGCCCCGCAATTAAATAACCAAAGCATAACACATACGCATATTTAATGTTGCGTCAACATTTAAGCTGTGACGTGGGTGTGACGTCACAGAATGAAATACATATACACGCAGGGAGATCGAAAGGAAGGGAAGAAAAAGGAAAAGACGATTGGCGATTTGAAAGCTACGCTCAACAACCATGCGAAACTTCTCTCTCCTAGATTTTTCGAAAAAGTACATTTGCGCGTTGTAGATGAAGCCTTTGTCACAAAAAAGGGCCCATATAGATTCTTAAAAAGGTTGCCACCAGAGAGAATTCAATCGCGAAGAAAAGAAGAGACAACGCACCAAGCTATGAACAAAGAAAACTTGGTGGGGGGAAAAATGAATTACTATGGTCTGTGAGTGTATCTTTTCGTTCTTTTCTTTATTTTTTCGAATTTTCTTCCTATTTTGTCGGTCGTATCTCGCTTTCGCAACGCGAAACACAATAGTAAATAAGTAATGTAACCGTAAGCCTCACATCTATTAGGTTGAGAAGAAAGTTCTTGCAGAATTTTAAATTTTGATTTCAAATAATGTATTTTCAAAAAAGTTATCGTTATAAAGCACACACACACACACACACACATATATATATCTATAATATAAAGCTGAATGTGTGTGTGTGTGTGTGTGTGTGTGTGTGTGTGTGTGTGTGTGTGGTCACGAATAGGCTCCTATATGGTTGACTATTTTAAAAAACTGATTACATATAATGATAGAAGATGTATCGAGACACAGGAATGGGTATGTTTGATCTGGCAGAACGGTGATTCATTAAAATTGTGGGGTCTGCGTTCGCGCCTAGTCCACAAAGTATGGAAATAAAAATTTAAAAATAAAAAAAACGTTTACAAGTGTTTTTGATATAGATGTACATAATAATAATTTGATAAGTATGTTTTAACTTAAATAGGGATGCTATAATAAAATTGTGGGGTCTGCGTTCGCACCTGGCGTTCATAGAATGGAAATAGGCACAAGCTTTAATAAAGACTTTTCATATCTATCTACGCAAGTATATTTTGATAATTATGTTTCAGTTTGAAGAAATATGGTATAATAAAATTATGGGGTGTTCGTTCGCACCTGACCTCCATAGAATGGAAATATGTCACAAAGTTTAACAAGGTTTTTTAATATAGATCCACAGAATATTGTGATAAATGTTTCAGTGTGAACAGGTATGGTATAATAAATTATGGGGTTTATCTATTTTATTTTTGCTTTCATCATATTTTGCTTTGTTTTTGATACCCCCTAATTCAACCAAAATTTACAACCCTTCCTTTTCATAACCTATCATACTTTCATAAATCAGAGTCCATTTTCTGTAGGCTGTTTTTGAACCCAGTCAACGACGGGTACTTTTGCTAGTGTATATATATATATATATATATATATATATATATATATATATATATATATATATATATATATATATAAATTTAAAGGGCGTGTTTCGCTTTATTTAATCGTTTAAATCACAATCGGTTCAAAACAAGTGTGCCCTCTTTTCAAAACGTTAAATACACGATGGGGAAAAACAATTCGCACAGTGTTTTTTTTAATTTATATTTAAGCTAAAAGAAACGCTGTTATGAAAGGTCATCTTCCTTTCTTTTACGTAACAAGAACGCCCCATTGACACTCAGCTCAGTGGGCAGATATCGACGAAGCTTCACGACCAGTTGCAGTAAAATAAAGTCATGCTAACTGTTTAGTGGCTTGCAACCGGACTCATACATTACAGTTTTTTAAATGCAAGCGAAATCATTATGTCGGAGAAGTACTGTCAACCAATGGATAAAATGCATCAGAAACTTCAACAACAACACCCAGCATTAGTCAATAGAAAAGGTCCAATTCTCATCCACGAAAATACCGACCACATGTTGCTAAACCCTGCAGAAGTTGAACGAATTGGGCTACGAAACTCTGCCTTATAGGCCTTACTCTCCAGATCTCTCATCTACTAATTAATACTATTTCAAGCATCTCGACAAATTTCTAGACGAGAAACCGATTACAACTTTTTCAAGCATTTCGAAAACCTTCTGCGTGATAAATGCTAAAATATCTAAGCGATATCAAAAAGCATCCAGCGATTTCATCGCCACCAGAACGCAAGATTTTTACGCTACTGGCATAAATACAATTGTTTTGCATTGGCGAAAGTGTGTGGATTCTGATGGTGCTTATTTCGATCAATTAAGTTTTGTTTGAGATGTATTCATCTGACTTTAAAAGTAAAAGAAAAAACTATTTTACCAACCTGATAGAGTGATGTAGAAATGCTACAGTAACGATTCGAAGATGAATAATAATACTTAAAAGTAAAAAATGGTAACCACAAAATAAGGGTGAATTAATCGTATGAAATAATTAGCAACAAACATTATAGAGAACACCACAATAAAAAGAAACTTAATAAAAATATCATAACAGGAAAACCACAGTAGATGAAAAATAAACGTTTAAAATTTTAGGGGGAGAATTAAAGACAACAAAACGAAGAATTTTTTTTTACATAGGCATAACCACTTATCAAGGCCAAGCGGCCACTCGAGGATAAGGGTTAAAGAATGTACAGTAGAAATTGGACAATATAGTAATCGTTAGTAATGGAAATTCGGTAAATTTGTAAACAAGTGGAACGGCTCATCAGGAACTTATTTACGTTAGACTTGAAGACAACCATATTGTAGTCAGCTGGAAAGCAGAAAACCGGAAGACAATTCCACAGGCGTGCAGTTCTAAGAAAGAAGCTTTGTTCATGGAATCTACGTTTAGGTTTAGGCACAGATAACGAGTGAGGAGAATTATTGATAGTGTTTTCAGCTTGACGAGTGTTTCTTGTGAAAGTTTGGCGAGGGGTACCATAGACTGAAGCTCAGTCGAACACTTTCCATGTGAGATAGAGGTTGCAAGGAAGAGAAAATGATATCTCCTACGAGGCTACGAAGTCTATTTTGAACTTTATCAAGGAAGGACATGTCTTTTCTAGCAGAAATCACATATATCTTTGTGTACAAGTATATTTAATTGAATAACCACCATGGATAAATGATAGTTTATGATTTTTGGGAACTTTATATGAGTGATGATTTTGGGGATTTGAAGAGATTTTAAAGTCTGCTATAATACGTACATTTTAAAATTATATGTGTAGATTATGTATGAACGAGAAGCTAGAGATTTTAAACTACAACGAAACAGAAGTAGAAAAATTTCTATAGACAATACACACGAATAAGCCTTTTTTTACGATAAAGCCACTGTAAAATTATACTTAGGGCAAAGGTGACCTAATAAGAACGACTGATTCTGCTTTCAATAAATTTATTAACCTAATTTTGAATTAGAAACCAATAACGCGAGAAGTACGTTAGATATTAAGAAGTAAATATAAATGGTTTACACGAAAAAGAAAATCGGGGTGACCAGGTGCAGTATGCAGTATTGTGTGCAAATATTTATCTAACATGATTACATCCTTCTTAAATAAGACAAGAATCCAGGTTGTCCTCGATAGTCGTATGCCAAAACAATATGATATAAATGCAGGTGTACCTCAGGAGTCGGTTCTTGGACTTTTATTATTCGTGATATTCATAAATGACCTCCTTTATAAAATTGTCTCTGAGATAGGTGACGACATCACGCTCTATAACAGGTAGGAGAAGAGAATGAATGAACACATATCCAACGCAATGGCAGAAACACTAGAGGAAGACCTCCAATCTGTAGTTTGGCTAATGATACATTACCGTGAATGTACTTAGTTCAAACTCTTCGGCTTAACGTTTACAGGGAACATGCGTTGGAACAGAAAAATTGAAGACATTGCCGGGGTTGCTGCAAGGAAGGTGGATTCTCTCTACCGTTCTAGAAAGTTACGTGTGCCTAAGAGTGCCCTGTTTTTTTTTACAAGGCCATCATTCGCCCATGTATGGAGTATTGTTGCCACATTTGGGCTGGTACATCTGCTACTAGTCTCTCACTGGTGGACAGGATTCAAAAGAAAGTCGTTAACATAATTGATCCTGAACTATCAGCAAAGCTTCAACCTCTGTCCCATCGACAAAATGTTGCACCCCTCTACCTGTTTTACAAGTATTTTAATGGTAGGTGCTCCGACGAAATACAATCCCCTGTAACCCCTCGACGTAAATATCCTCGACAAACTCGACGACCAGCAAAATCCCACCCCTACACAGTAAAGATCCCTAGATGTCAGAAAGCCTTCTAATCTTATAGTTTCTTCCCTGGAACTGCTAGACTTTGGAAGTCCGTTCTGCCTTCCTGCTTCTCCGACTGTACTAGCATGCATAAGTTCAAGTATAATGTAAGCAGACATATTGCTGCTCAACTCCCTATATAGTATTCTTTCAATTTATGTACCAGATAAAGTGGCACCGTACATTTTTTGGGTGGAAGTGGGGTGAAAATACAATAAAAACGACAATGGCAATAAATGAATTCAACCAGCAGCCGTCATATATCTATATTATATTTCCCTTAGTATCTGTTTCACTTTTTCTCGAAAATTACTGGCTTGATCTGACAGAAAATTTTATGCGTCTTTATTCGATGCACAATTTAGTGATCTATACTGCATAAACACATCTATGTTCGTCTATGAAAATTAAACGATAAATACCTCTCATAGCTTAAAGGGGAAATAACTCATAAATCAAATCCTAAACCTAACTTTAGCACTAATGCCAAACTTAACCACAACCCTAATCTTATATCTAAACTAACCATTAATTCTTAATTCACCCTGAAACGTAATCTCTAACCTAACCTAAATGCTAATCCCAAACATAACCACAATTTTCATTCCAAGAGAAAACTTAACATAATACAAAAACTATTCACAATTCTAATTCCAAAACTAACCACAATCCAAATCCCAAGGTAACCAAAAAACTAATTTCGAAATTAGCCACAATCTTAATCCCAAATCTAATCACAATCCTATTCCAAACTTACCACAATCCTGATCTCAAAATAACCAAAGTCTTAATCCCAAGCTAACCATAACTGTCATAGAAACCTAACACGAATCTTAATCACAAACTCACCATAATCCTTATTCTTTAACTATAATTGTAATCACCAAATTTACCTTAATCCTCATCCTAATATGGCAATCTCAAACTGGCCACAATCCTTATAAAAAATTAACCACGATCTTAATCTCAAATCAACCATAATATCATCCCCAAAATCCTTACTCAAACACTATCCACAATTTTTACCACAAAACTAACTAAAATCCTAATACCAAACTAACTACAATCCTAATCCAAACGAGTCATAACCGTAATTCGAAAAATAACCAGAATCCTAATCGTTAAACGCACTACAATCCAAATCCCAAACTAACCATAACCCTATTCCTAAAATTAACTACGATTCTTATCCCAAAACTAATGACAATCCTAAACCCAAATCTAACAACAAGCTTTCTTCTAAAACTAACCATAATGCTAATCCCAGATGTAACCACAACTGTAAATCTTATCCTAATTTAATTCCTTTTAAATGTCTACCTACGCAATGCAATCAGTACATTTTTAGACAACGGAATCGCTCTTGAGTCTGGTGAGTTATCCTTGTGCGAAAATCTAATTGATAGACGAATTAATTTATTACGAATAAACTTAAATTTTATGTTTAATCAATACTAATAAACAAACAACTGCTACAACAGCCAACGGCATCTCAATCTATAGTTGCTTGTTAGAGCCCGTGGAGGTTATGAATCATTATTTTGCCAACTAAAGTTGATATTCTATAAATATTTGGATTTATTTGACTTTTTCTTTTAAAAGAATAGGACGAATTATGGAAATAAAGAATTTGGTGCTGCATGAAAAAATCGGTTCGAATTCATTGAAGGCGACGTTTAAGGGAATCGGACAGAGTTCTTGATTCGCTAGGACGAAATAACAAAATAATACATAAATGCATGTTTTTTGTTCGTTTCATTTGCTGGGATACTAAAAAAATCTTTTAGTTTGCAAAAGAATATTATAAAAGTTGTCTGGGAAAAAATACAGAACCAATCAGAACTGAATTAAAAATAAAAATACGGATATTCTTTAAGATGCGTCCCTTATATCTGTGCAGTTTTAAATTATAAATCAGAAGAAAGAGTGTCAGAATATGATTCAATATTAAAAGCGACAATAAAATTACGTTTAAAATGACGTGTGACAAAACAACGCACGTATTATCTCTATCTCGACTATTATATAAAAGTCACGTTGTGTGTGTGAGTTCCTTCCCCATAGGGTCCGAAACGGCTGAACCTATTTTTGCAAATTTCACACAACGGTAATTTGTATTTCTGGCAGTGTTCTTAAATATGTTTTGTGCAGAAATTCGTCCTATAACTATCGAAAATCAAAAAAAAAAAAAATCAGATTTTAAAAATAGTCTTTCTTTTCTTATAAATATAAAAAAGTACAGAAGAATATTTTACATTATACCTGTTTAAAATATTCTCCGGTAAAAATTCTATTTTTATCTATAAGTAAAGAAAAATTATTTTAGAGATCGTCAAACCCAAATATTAGCTGACGTTATATTGTAAACAAACACGGACGGCATTTGGTGAACAACACTATCATTATTATTTTTTTAAATTTATTTGTGAGTTAGTCTACTGGGCAAATTATTCCTCATTATATACAATAATCAATAAAGGATTGATTCTATAATAATATATATGCAATCTGCTTGAATTAAAATATCATGTTTAAGCGTATTGTACGACCGGGCAACGCTGGTCGTCCAGCTAGTTTACAGTTAAAAGTGAGATAAATCCGTTTAAAATTAAGCGTGACATATCAACGCAAATGTTATGTTAAACTTAACCTGCACAGGCCAATGAAAATGAACTTAAGCGTAACAGATCTACGATAATATTATTTGAAACTTAAGCATAAAAGACCAAATGCTATTATAAAATCAAACATGAAAGACTACCGAGAATTCCATTTCAAAATTAATCATAACAGATTAATGGAAATCCTATTTTTACCACAACTAACCAATGAAAATGGTATTTTCAACTTAAGGGTAACAGACCTCTATAAGTAGGCCAGTCCTCTCCAACCTCTCCTATGCTGATGACATCAGCATAGGAGATGTATACATAAACTTGAAGTTTTTTTCAATGTATGAGCAAAGAATGCAAAAGAGATAGGATTAGAAATAAACCTACAGAAAACAGAATGTATGTCTACAATTAAAACACAGTTTAACCTAAACATGACTATTCAAAGCAAACCCATCAAACAAGTCATCCAATTAATTTACTAAAGATATAAACTGACTCTCTTCAGCGAACACGAGACGACATTGAAACACAAAATTGGAATAGTTTGAGCGGCTTTCCAAAAACACAATACCATTCTAAAATAAAAACGCTGCTGATAATTGTTCAACTAAAAATTTTTTTTTTTAATTTATGTCCTCTAGTTTTATATGGCCTTGCTTGTATCACATGGACT
>NC_136488.1:163865555-163923055 GCF_053919585.1 Euprymna scolopes
GAGAGTCATCGACATACAGTCCTGTTTTGTTGTATCACAACTCATCAGTGCCGCTAGACTAGCACCTCTCCCAAGCCAAGGATGGAACCTAGAAGCGACGTGTTGACAGTTGGCAGTTCTACCACTCGATCACGGAAGCGATGCCCACAAATAACCTCGCCAAAACAGCGAGCTTCAGTGCGTGCGTGTGTGTGTGTGTGTGTGTGTGTGCGTGTGTGTGTGTGTGTGTGTGTGTGTGTGTAAAGAATCAATCCATGCCTTCACATCCGGCGAAGATCCATACGTATAATTAATAAAGTGAACGGCGTTTCCTACTTCTCACCACTGATGAGTGCGCATTCTCGCAGTAAAAGTGAAATATATTTTGATTCCATGATATTCTGCTTGTTTATTTCCTGATTACGTGAACCTCCACATAAACGAACGCAGAGAGAACTAGAAAGAAAATCATATGTCAATACTACGTTCTTTTGATGGTTAATCAACTAATTATCGACGCTTTCCTTATCTTCTTTATTTGGAATTTTTCTCATGGGATTTGGTAGTACTATTGAGAACCTGGCTGCGCCATTTTTTTTTTTTTTAGTTCGGCACATTCGAAATGAATGCAAACGTAATCGGATTCCAATGCGATTGCAAATTTATTCTTTTGGCAGAGTGTTCAAAATTAGTCTGTAATATATTAAGATTATGTATTATTGGTTGGTTTTGGTCTTTTTACGAACATTTCTTTATGATTTAAATTGTTGATTACAAGGTGCAACGATAAAATTGTCGTCCGAAAAAAGACGACATGATTCCATTTCCTTTCGATGATAACCGGTTTTCTTTTTTATCGTTGCAGACTATCTACTAGTCGACCAGTTGTGTACAAATTCCAAGAGCGATAGGAGCCTTGTATCATGTCTAAAAGCAACACAATGTTCAACGAACGAGAGCGGATATGCGTTGCTGTACAACTTATGCTTTCTACCGATCCAAGTTATGACAACAGGACCATTGCCAGCACCCTCATAATGCATCGCTGGATTTTTCCGGAGGCTTCCTTAGTGTTATTTTTTTTCGCTCATCACTTAATAAAAATGTTTTAAATATAAATATAAATATAAGGCAGATAATCTCAAAATCACATTTTATTTGGGACATTTTCTATCTTACCTTTTAAGGGGCAATATGTAGACTAAATAAAAAATAATGACGGGGAGGGGAAACCAAACATTTCTCAAAGTGAGAGGTCGCAAAGAAAAGATATTCTACATGATTTATACGTGCGTAATATTTGCGTAAAAAGATTATAGTAAGCACATAACTCTTTCTATATATTTATTCTCATACAATGTAACAATCTTTGCTGTTACATTGTATAAAAATGTTAGTGTTTTCAACTAGGAGCTTTCTAAACTGTGACAAGGGAACGAAATACTGGTTTGTCAGGTGTTTAAAGATTGCCCTTTGTTCAGAGCGATGCAATGTTAGTCTCCTGGACAGTGTCGTGGTAGTCATTTTTTTTTACATGGAGTTCACCATTTATCAAGGCCTAATGGCCACTCAGGGATAAGGGTTATTGTGTGTACAGTAATCAAAGGGATAGTAAAGCAATGGTATTGGAGAATTTGTAAGGTGTCATTACTTAGGGGGAGCGGTCCATCAGCAATTTGTTTGTGTTGGACTTGAAGACATCAAGGTTGAAGTCGAGAGGGAAACAGGCAAGCGGAACAGAGTTTCACAGGCGTGCAGTTCTAAGAAAGAAGCTTTGTTCATGGTATCTACGTTTTGATTTAGGCACAGATAGGGAGTGGGGAAAATTATTGACGGTGGTTTCAGCTAGTCGGGTGTTTTTTGAAAAAGATTGGCGAGGGGGGACCAGAGATTGGAGCTCAGACGAGCAACTGCCATGGAAATAACGATAGAACAACGACAGGCTCGCTACGTCTCTTCTGTGGAAAAGAGGTTGCAGGGTAGAAAAAGGGCATCCCCCACCAAGGCACGGAGTTTATTTTGTACTCTATCAATGCAGGATAGGCTGTTTTTAGCAGCCCCCGCCCAGATGTGGCAGCAGTACTCAATCTTTGGACGTACTTGGCTCTTATATAGATAGAGAATTGCATCATTAGTGAGATATCTTCTGGAGCGGTAGAAGGATCCCACCATTTTCCCGGCGACCTTGGCCACAGACTTGATGTATGTGTTCCATTTAAGATCAGGTGTAAAGGTCAAACCCAGGAGCTTATCAAAGCCTGGGGCCTCCCTTAGTAGAGAGCCATTCATTTCAATTGATGCCAGATGGGATCAGAGCGTCTATGGTGTAGAGATAGGAGCTTGGTCTTAGATGCATTAAAGGTAACCAGCCACCTCTTTCCCCACTGTACCGCACGCTCAAGATCAGAGGAGAGAGAATCAGAGAGAACATCATCATTTACAACCTTTGATGTGTTGCCATAGATGGTCGTGTCATCAGCATAGATGTCAATGAAAGATTTTAGTATGTGTTTTGGGAGATCATTGATGTAGATTAGGAAGAGAGTTGGGCCCAGTATGGACCCCTGAGGGACTCCAGCATTAATACTGTGGCCCTCTGATTTCTGCCCATCAACCACTACTCTTATGAGCCTATCTGAGAGAAATGACTAAACGATAGAGAAAACATTTCCAGTTATACCGTAGCTGGAAATCTTGTGTAGTAGGCCTTTATGCCAAACCTTACCGAAGGCCTTTGATATGTCGAGAGCAATTGCTATAGAAATGAAGCCTTTGTCGAGAGATTCGCTAATCCTATGAGATATAACCGTTAGCACATCTGCTGTAGATCTAGCAGAGCGGAACCCATATTGCGTGTCGCTAAGAAGGTTATTTCTGCTGAGGTGGTTGACTACTTCTCTATTTATTGTGGATTCCTGCAACTTACTCATGACACACAGGAGATTTATTGGTCTGTACTGAGAGGGGGATGACTTATCTCCTGAATTCTTAAATACAAGCCATACTGATGAGGTTTTCCAGGGTGCTGGGAAGCACTTCTCCTTAAGGCAACGCCTAAACAGTTTGGAAAATATGGGGGCAAGTTCTGGTTGTAATTTTTTTAACACTATAATTGGAATACCGTCAGGACCAGTTGCTTTACTGGAGTCAAGGTTCTTGATTAGCTTGGCGACCTCACGCACAGATATTTGTATGTTGCATAGCGTGTTGTCTGTAATAGGAGGGAATATGGGGAGTTGATGGCCTTTGTCACACAGGGTAGAATTTGCTGCAAAGTTTTTGGCAAATAGTTTTGCCTTATCGGATGGTGTCGAGATGACCTCTGGTCCATTGATAATGGTTGGGATAGAACGCACGTTTCTGTTCAGGATCCTATTTGCTTTTTGCCAGAACTGGTGAGAACCAAGCTAATGCCCAGCTACTTTGGACTTAACGGATTGCGCATATAGTTCTCTTGCATTTTTTATTACTCTTTTACAGTGGTTGCTGGCGGTTCTGAAAGCAGCTTTAGTTTCAGTGCATCTATTACGTTGGTAGCTATGGAAAAAGTGATTTCTGTGTGCGATGGCAGCAGCACATTCGGGGGAGAACCATGGCTGGCTGTTAGGTTTTTGTTGGAATTTTTGGATGATATGAATTGGTTTATGCCTACAATTAACCATTCGGTCAGGTCTGATACTATAAAGGACACATCAGGTAGATCAGATATGAATGTACGGCCATAGAGTATCGGTATACAGTATGGTGGAGAGGTACGTCTGTAGATTTATTGTATTTCATTTTTATCTTAACTGATACAATGCAGTGGTGTGAGGATTCCAGAGGAGATAGAATGGAACACGAGCATAGCTCAGGGGAAGTGGATAGAAAAAGGTCTAGGAGGCTTGTGAACTGACCGGTACTATCAGGCACACGGGTGGGCTCGCGGACAGTCTGAGTGAGGTCATAGGCAATGGCAAAATCATGACACAACCTCTCCTCATCATCAGTCTTATTATTGAAGTCACCGCAAATGTGAATGTTAGCTGAGGGATGTGCAGACAGGATGTGGTCAATTTTTTCTTATATACTCTTAAAGACAGTAACTCCATTGTTGTGGGGGCGATAGAGGGCAAATATAAATGCGGTGGTGTTAGCAAGTGCAACCCAGAAGCACATAAAAAGTAGATTAGGGTCTTCTCTGGAGATATCCCTGCCACATGGGAAGCCATCTTTAATGTAGGCACATATTCCATGCCCATGGCGATCTTGGGGGTCAGATTTAGATGCTAGGTTAAAGTATCCTTTAATTATGAACTCATCTAGGGAGGTGGTCGGCCCTATTCCAGTTTCGCTTAGAAATAATATGTCAGGTTTCGTCTCCTGTAATTGGGTTTCAACCTCTGGAAGGTTAGAACGTAGACCCCTGATGTTGGAGAAGGAGACGTGGTAGTAGGGGTCTACATAGGAGGATGGGGTTCTAGGTTTATTCGTGTTTTCTTTTTTGAGATATTTCATGTTGAGGATTTTGGGGTTTGTGGAACAGGTCAGTATACTTGGTTAGAGCAGAACAGAGAGGGAAAGTAAGAGAGGAAAGATAGGAAAATTTTTTTTTGTAGCACATGATAAGGTAAAGCCATAACAATTACCCACTAGTATGGCATCGAGAGGCCCCACCAGAGACTACTGCAGGGTCCAGAATCCATTCACCAAATGGCATTAGAGCAGCCCCAGTACTTTGCACCTGCTGATAGGACAGCCTCCTTAGTGGTTATTCCAAAGTTCGCGTCCCTGACTATCAGGCGGTTAACGTCAGCCCAGATGAAAACGTTTACCTCCAGCACCCTTACTAGTGACATGGTCGCAAGGATAGACATAGAAACAGAAAATTTCCGACATATCAGACTACTGTTCACGAAGTACTACCGACCTGGGAAGCAGCTTTTTCTTCGCCCTTTGTCAGAAACATCACTCATAAGAAATGAGGACTGAGGGACAAAAAAGGAGAAGCGAGAGTTACTGGAGTTGCCAATAACACATCCACTGCATTATCTACTCTCCACTAAAAAAAGGTAAGAGGGACTTATTTATATCTACTTGGTAAAAGTCCTTTGCCCATTCCCAGTTTAGAATAGAATTGGAAGATAGTCTCCCCTCCCATATTAATCCGTGGAAGTGTTTTTTTTTTGTTTTTGTTTTTTTGCTTTAGGTACCTCGCGATAAAACCTTCGAGATTAAACTTATGTTTTTAAATTGGGGCATCTTATTTAAAGGCTAGTTTAGGGTAATACTAGACGTATTTAACAAAAAAAGGTTAAAACACGAGTAATAAGACATGATAGGTAATGTTAAGGAGTTTCAATTATTAGTAAGACTGCAATAAGAGAACAAATAAATAAATAAATTATATATGATACACAAAAATTGGCAAAATTAAGACAGGATACATTTCAACAGTTATGGATAAAGTTTTTAATTTAGCTCTGAAGGCACCGACACTTTCTTCCGAGGTCATCTCGAAAACTGACTAGTAGCTGGCAGACCTGGATTGTTCTGGTACTTAAGGGATGTGGTGGGTGTGGGGGTTAAATGCTTTTAACTATTTTTTCTTCCATTATTTTATTTATTTATTTATTTATTTGTTTTTTTTTTTTTTTTTGCTTTTGGTACCTCGCGATAGAACCTTCGAGATTAAACTTATAATTACGTTTCAATAATGCCTATGTATGTGTTTCTGTCGGAGGCACAGTCTCCCAATGGGCATTTGAATTCATATACAAGATTAGTTTTATCAAGTGATTCTGTCGAAAGGGAGGATTTATTGCTTATGATCAGATTGGAAGTTTTAAATTTGTTAACGTAAATAGTTAATTTTACTTTTTTATTAGTGTCAATACAATGCACATTTTATGAATAAAATTTTTTAGAGCTTTTTCATCTATTCTGTAATTATGATGCATTTGATGTTTGTAAAACAGCTTAATATACTTAGAGGCTGTTCGTTTTACATTATGTTATTCTGATTAACGGTTTTTAATTTCGTGATTTGTTGATCGATAAAATTGTTGGGAAATTCATTGTTGACTTTGTTTAATGCTATTTATTTCTTGTTGGAAAATAGTTGGAAGAGGAGATTAAGTTGGTTCGGGTTAGTAAATTGTTTATTATAGCAGTTTTATATCGAAAGGAGTATTCATTAAGATAATTTAGAGTAGAAGAATTTTTATTATTCGATTCTTTATATGTAGAGGTGGAAAATTCATGTAGGGAAACGCGTGTCTTACCTAACTAGCACGTGTGCATAATTCAACGGGTTTGTTATGGAACGAAATGAATGAAGAAGAAAGAAACAAAAATGGCTGCCTTATCTCTTTATATGCCTGCAATGTTACCACCTAATATGCAGATGAGATGCTCCTGGTTGGAGATAAAAGAGGGTTTATTTTTCAAAAAGGAGGTTCATTTTGAAGTTGGATTTTAAAGAAGTAAGTTCGATCAGCAGAAGTGCGTTTGCAGTTGAGAGAAGATGCGTTACGTATACAGAAGTTTGGAAGTTGGAAGTTTGGACAACAGTGTCAAACTTAACCAAGAAATTGTTGATGTAAAGGGCATAAGAAATGACACTCGAGTTATTTAATTATAGTTATTAGCATTATTAAGGACATCTAGGAAAGAATTATGTTGTTAATGCTTAATTTATATGTGAATTTTGATACGAAATTATTTTGAAAAGTTAGTTCTTATGTGTTATTTTTTCTTTATTATCAATAAGTATTAAGATATCATCGTCACATCGTAGATAGATTGGAGGCTTCTTATGCTGTTGAATATTTTATTTTCTAGCTTACACATAGTAAATTTACTAAAACAGAACCCATGGCAACACCATCTTTTTGTAAAAAGATATTGACATACTGATAAAAAATCGGATTTCAGTTGTACAGACCAACAAAAGCTTACATAGTGTATTAGTGTTAATTTTAAGAGGGTCTTGATTGAAGTTATTATATATATTTATGACAATGTCTATAGTTTCTGAAAAATTCTCGACATATATGTAACCTAAAAAATAAAATATTCATCAGCATAAAAAACTCCAATCAATCTACGATATATCGATGATATCTTAATACTTTTTTAAATTTTTTTATTACATTTTCACCCCAAACAAGGCACATTGCCACTCAGGTGTAGGGGGCTACTATCACGGTCAGCAACTACGGGGACACCATGTAGGGATTTGGGCAGCAAGATGTCGGTTCACGTTGCACTTGAACTTCTGCATGTCAGTACAGTTAGGGAAGGATGATCCTGGAATGGAATTCCAGAGTCTAGCGGTTCTGGGGAAGAAACTACTGGAGTAGAAGGATCTTTTGCATCTAGGGATCTCTACTGTGTGGGGGTGGGATTTAGCTGCCTGTCCTGTTTGTCGAGGGTGTCTGCGACGTGGGGGCACAAGTGTCTGCAGTTCGTCAGAGCATTCCCCATTAAAATACTTGTAGAACAAGCAGAGGGATGCAACGTTTCGTCGATGGGACAGAGGCTGAAGCTTAGATGCCAGTTCAGGGCCTATCAGATTGGCGACTCTTTTTTGAACCTTGTCTAGGAGCGAGAGACTAGTAGTAGATGCACCAGCCCAGATGTGACAACAATACTCCATACATGGGCGAATGGTGGCCTTATAGAGATACAGGATACTTTCAGGTGTCAGTAGTTTTCTAGCACGGTAGAGAGAGCCTACCTTTTTTGCAGCGGCCCTGGCAATGTTTTCAATATAATTGTTCCAGCTCATGTTTCCTGTGAACGTTAGGCCAAGGAGTTTGAAAGATGTACTCTCAGACAGGAAGTCACTGGCCATTGCTATTGGTGGCAGAGAATGTTTCTTGTAGTTATTGAAGGAAACCAGTTTGGTTTTGGCAGCATTGAATGTGACCATCCATTTATGTCCCCATTCCACTACAGATTGGAGGTCATCCTCTAGTGTTTTTAACATTTCTTTAGATATGCGTTCATTTGTTTTCCTGTCATACCTTTTATAGAGGGTAGTGTCATCAGCATATATACCATCTCAGAGGCAGTTTTGTCGGGGAGGTCATTAATAAATATCAAGAACAATAGAGGTCCAAGACCCCTGAGGCACTCCCGCATTTATATCACACTGTTTAGATGTTCGACCGTCGAGGACAACCTGGATTTTTCTCTTGTCTAAGAAGGATTCAATTATGCTAAGTATTCTACCAGTGATACCGTATGATTTAATTTTCCTGAGGAGACCCTTGTGCCATACCCTGTCAAAAGCCTTAGACATATCTAAAGCTACCGCTCTGCCCTCCTCCGCTTTGTCCAGTGAATGGTATATACGTTCAGAGATCACTGAGAATGTCAGCTGTGGAACGGGCTTGTCTAAATCCATATTGTTTGTCAGTCAGAAGTTTAGCGTCTGTAAGGTGCCAGACTAGAGCATGCTTAATTATGGTCTTAAATATTTTGGCGAAAAGAGGGAGGAGGCTAATGGGGCGATAATTTGATGGGTCAGTTCTTCCGCCAGAATTCTTGAATATTGGTACCACAGAAGCGGTTTTCCAACAGCCCGGAAAGCATGATTCATTAAGGCATTTGTTGAAGAGTTTGGAGAGAACTGGAGCTACTTTGGCTGAGCACTTTTTTAATAGCACAGCTGGGATGAGATCAGGTCCGCATGCTTTGGAAGTGTCAAGATTTATTATGATAGCATGTACCTGAGCAGGGGTGATTTTTAGATCGTCCGCAAAGGAAAGTCAGGCAGGGGGTGGTTGGTAGGGTCCAGTGTGGAGTTTGAGGCAAACCGGCTGGCAAGCATATTAGCTTTGTCGGTTGCTGAGCAAACAACCTCGTGATTGTTGGTTAGTGGGGGAATTGTTGATTGCCCATTATTTACTACACTGTTGCAGATTTTCCAGAAGTCACGATTTCCTAATTTTTGTGCTTCGATGCGTTTTTTAGTGGTTTCAGTAAATTCTTTCTTAGCTGTCGCTATTTCTTTCTTAAAGTTATTTCTCGCTTCTATGTACTTCTGTTTGTTTGAACTGGACGTATGTCGGTTAAATCTGTGGTATGCATGCTGCCATTGAGCAATGGCAGTTGCACAAGTCGAAGTGAGTGAGGCTTGCTATAAAATTTCTGCACGGGAACATGTGCTTCCATTGCTGTTTTGAACTATTCAGTGGTCTCATTTGCGCACTGGGGCATCTCTGATAAGATCTCTCATGGCTTCCCAGTCAGCCTTTTTAAAATATTTCGTTGTTTTGTGCACTGGCTCTTCAGTTTTGGGTCTAGAATTTAGGGCGATTTCTACCATTATCACTGCATGGTCAGCGTTCCCGAGTGGGCTGTTAGCATTTGTAGTACAATCCTCGGGAACTGTAGTCAGAAATAGATCTAGAAGTGATGCTTGTTGTTCTTGCTGGTCAGGGAAACGGGTTGGAAACGTAACCATTTGTGATAGGGAGTGAGATATAGCAAAACTATGTGTTGTGCTGCCCGCTGCATCTGTGTGAGTAGAGAATCCAAACCAGTTCTTGTGGAGAACATTAAAGTCGCCAAATACATGGACTTGGGCGCTAGTGTCAAGGGAGGGTGCTGTGTCTATACTGTCGGAGACTTTGTTTATTATGGTGCAGTCCTGGGTCGAGGGAGAGCGGTAGAGAAAATAAAAGTAGCTAATGTTGCGTTGTATGTTTAGTCTAAAGCACATAAAGGCTTGATCGTCTGTTTCTAGGTTTGTTTCTCTAGTCAGGGGCAGGGTATTACGAATGTAGACTCCAAGTCCGTGCATATGTCTGTCAGAGTCCTTACGGCAGAGTGGGAGATAGCCAGGCATGTTAAAGTAGTTAGAGGGGATGGAGGAGTGTAGGTTAGTCTCGCTTAGTGCTAAGATATCCGGGGTATTTGTTAGGAGAAATGCTTATAAATAAAGAAGAAATTAACACATTACAAACAACTTTCCAAAATAATTCCGTATCAAAATTTACATATGAATTAAGCGCTAACAAGATAATTCCTTTCTTAAATGCTAATAATAACGAAGTGTCCACCTCTACATAAAAAAACCCACCAATAAAATTTATGCTCACCGACAACTCATCAACAACTACCCGTATAGCATATCAGAGAGTTAATAATTGAGAAGACATTCTCAGCTTTTCCGTGGGTGACAATCTTGTAAAGTAGACGATTTTGCTATAGCCTATCAAAAGCCTTTAATATATCTATTGCCTTCAGTGAGAGATTCACTAAACCTATGTGATATTACAGTTAGCACATCAGCTGTAGACCGAGCAGAACAGAAACCATATTGCACGTCACTGAGTTGGTAATTTTTGCTCATCATTTCTCTATTCATAACAGATCTCAACAACAAAATTAACCATGCTCTAGTATCCTGCACCTCTGTAAGGCCACCATTCGCCCATGTATGGAGTGTTGCTGTCACATTTGGGATGGTGCATCTGCTGCTAGTCTCTCGCCCCTAGACAAGGTTCAAAAGAGAGTCGCAAATCTGATAGGCCCTGAACTGTCATCTAAGCTTCAGCCTCTGTCCCATCGACCAAATTTTGAACCCCTCTGCCTGTTCTACAAGTATTTTAATGGTGAATGCTCTGGCGAACTGCAGACACTTGTGCCCCCACGACGTAGACACCCTGGACAGGCAGCTAAATCCCACCCCCACACAGTAGAGATCCCTAGATGTAAAAGATCTTTCTACTCCTGTAGTTTCTTCCCCAGAACCGCTAAACTCTGGAATTCCATTCCAGGTCACTGTTTCCCCAACTGTACTGATATGCAGAAGTTCAAGTGTAACGTGAACCGATATCTTGCTGCCCAAATCCCAACATAGTACCCCAGTAATTGTTGCCCCTGATAGTAGCCCCTACACCAAAGTGGCAATGTGCCTTGTTTGGGGTGAAAATGTAATAAAAAAAAAACTAAAAAAAAATAAACTTACCCATGACACATAGGAGATTGATTGATCTGTAGTGAGAAGCAGATGACCGAGCCTTGAATATTTTAAATACGGAGCAGACTGATGAACTTTTCCAGGGTGTTGGGAAACATTCTTCTTACGGCAACGTGTAAACAGCTTAGTAATATGATAATTAGTTCCAGTGGAGACTTTTTGAGTACTATGATTGGAATGCATTCGGGATCAGTTGCTTTACTGGAATCAAGATGTTTGATAAGCTTGGCAACATCACGCACATATATTTGTATGTCTCACAGAGTATTTTCAGTCACAGGAGGAAATACAGGGGGTAGGTGGTCCTGGTTGCAAGGGATAGAATTTGCTGCAAATATTTTGCCAAAGAGTTTGGCTTTGTCAAATGCTGACGAAATTACTTCAGGTCCATTGATAATGGTCGGGATAGAGGACCGGCCTCTGTTCAGGACCCTGTTTGTTATTCGCCCAAACTGGCGGGAACCAAGCCGCTGCTCAGCTAATTTTAACTTTGTATACTCAGCATAGAATTTCTCGCATTCTTTATTACTCTTTTACAGTGGTTGCTTACAGTCCTAAACGTAGCTTTAGTCCATTGGATATCTACAGTAGAACAGGCTTAACTAAATCTAATACTGTTGGTTAGAAAGGTGATCCTGCTAGTGTTTGATTAAGAATTCAAAGATTTTGGCAAACAGAGGGAGGGAGGATTAATGGAGCAATCAGTGAATGGATCAGTTACTTCGCCGCAATTATTGTAATTATTGTATATACGGCGCAATCACGTTGACACACCCGTTCTCGCCAGTCACCAAAGTTAAGCAATGATGAGACTAGCCAGTACTAGATGGGTGACCAGCGGCTATCGGTCTTCACTGGAATTTGAGTGGCAATAAGCCTTGCCAAAGTTCTTGTTCTCTTTGCACTTATCAAGCGGAGTTCTGGTCAGTGCTCGCTCCTCGGTCTTTCTTTACTCCTTGACTCTACTTGGCTGCTTGGTCTTTTTTTTTTTTTTTTTGGTTGGGGACAGTGATGTGGTAATGGGGTGGGGATGGAGGTGGTGTAATAGAACTTATAGATATGCGACTTCGATGTTCTTCGTTCCATGTAGCATTTCATGTTTTGCCTCTTTAGCAGTTTGTCTGGTCTGCGCTTGTTGCTCATGTGTGTTAATCTCCACATTTAAGGGGTTTTCTTAATATTTCAGTTGTTTTCATTAATGTTGTTTGTTGTATTTTCCCAGTCATTCCTCTGATTCCAATTTCTCCCATTCTTTTTTCAAAGTTTTCGGAAGTGTTCCTAGTGCTTCTCCTATTATTGTATTATTTTAATTTTCTCCATCTTCCATATCCCTTTCAGCTATGTGGCTCTCCTCTGTGTATTTGCTCCATTTCTTCTTTTCTTTGATATTCACGCTATGGTCAGCTGGAACCGCAAAGTTGATAATTTGACAGGATTTATCTTTCTTGTTAATTATTACGACAGTTGTCTGCATAATTCCCAGTGTACTGCCGTTCCCACTTGGTCGTGTCTGTTTTTGTATTCCTTTTGGGCCGGTTTGCTGCATTCACTTACAATATGGTTTATCGTTTCGTCTCTTTGTCCACAGAGTTTGCATTTGCTGTTTTCTTGTGTTCTGTCAATCTTTGTTCTGATGTGGTTGGTTCTTATTGAGTTATCTTGTGCTGTGGTTATTAGGAATTTATTATTATTATTATTATTATTATTATTATTATTATTATTATTATTATTATTATTAGGAATTTATTATTATTATTATCATTATTATTATTATTATTATTATTATTATTGGCTCACAAGGAGCTTTCACACAAGTTACCAAAAATCTTTCCTTTAACAGACTGTGGTGTACTCTGGAAGCTGAGTGAAAACAAGTCTCTCCAGATTTTCCAGTACTCTTCATCTCTTTCAATGGTATTTGCAAATAAATTTGCATTATCTCAACAGCTGCTTGCCATTGATATCTACTTGGCAGCGGCCATTAGTCTTCACTGGAATTTGAGTGGCAATAAGCCTCCTCAAGGTCCCGGTTCTCTTCGCACTTATCCATCAGAGATCTGGTCAGTGCTCACTCCTCGATCTTTCTTTACTCCTTAACTGTACTTGGTTGTTTGTTCTCACTTTTTTTTTTGGAGGAGGGGTTCAGTTTTGTGGTAATGGGGGGTGTAGAGAACTTATAGATATGCGGCTTCAATGTTTTTGCTTCCATGTAGCACTCCATGTGTTGCCTCTGTAGCAGTTTGTCTGGCCCGCGCTTGTTGCTCATTTGTGTTAATCTCCACATTCAAGGGTTTTCCTTAATATTTCAGCCCTTTTCATGATTGTTGTTCTTTGTATTTTCCCAGTCATTCCCCTGATTCCAATTTCTTCCATTCTTTTTTCAAAATGTTTTTGGGATTGCTCCTAGTTCTCCTACTATTATTGTATTATTTTGATTTTTTTCATCGTCAATATCCCTTTCAGCTTTCTGGATAGCTTTGTGGATTTGCTCTGTTTCTCGTTTTCATTGATATTCACCTTGTGGTCAGCTGGAACAGCAAAGTCAACGATTTGACAGGATTTTTCTTTCTTGTATATTATTACGACATCCGGTCTTTTTGTTTGGATGGGTTATCAGTTTGTATGCCCATATCCAATAGGATTTTGTCATTCTCGTTTTCAAGTACTCTAGCTGGCTTATGTTTGTTATTATTATTAATCTTATTATTATTATTATTATTATTATTATTATTATTGTTATTAATATTGCTATTATTGTTATCGTTATTATTATTATTGTTATTGTTATTATTATTGTTATTGTTATTATTATTATTGTTATTATTATTATTGTTATTATTATTATTGTTATCGTTATTATTATTGTTATTATTATTATTGTTATTGCTATTATTATAATTGTTATTGTTATTATTAATATTGTTATTATTATTATTGTTATTGTTATTATTATTATTATTATTATTGTTATTGTTATCGTTATTATTATTGTTCTTGTTATTATTGTTATCGTTATTATTATTATTATTATTATTGTTATTGTTCTTGTTATTATTATTGTTCTTGTTATTATTACTGTTATTATTATTATTATTACTATTATTGTTGTTGTTGTTGTTATTGTTATTATTATTATTATCATTATTATTATTATTATTATTATTATTATTAGTAGTAGTAGTAGTAGTAGTAGTAGTAGTAGAATGCTACACACCAGTATGAAGCTTAATTTACATCAGCATTGATACATTTTTGACGATTTTTATCTTCACGCAATAATATTAATAACTTTAGATCCGTTTGGATTGGTCGTGGCCCACTTTAAAATGTGTTAATGTTAATAATTATGGATTCAACTTATTTTGGATCGACTTATTAAAGCATCGTTTGACATTTCCATCTTCTTTATTTTTGTTACTAAAATATGTTCGCATCGCAATACGCACAACTGACAAAGCTCTCACTTCAACTCTTGTGTTTTTCATCTTAAATAGCAACAGCTGTTCGTACAACTTACAACACCTACGAGATAAATAGTTTTTTGATGAAGGTGAATCACCTATCATTTACATGGAAAGATAAAAGTATTTCCCTATAGAAAACAACACTAAATCTTTATTTAAAAACTTTTTATTAAAAAGAATCAATTCATGTAACATGATTATGTGGTAGAGCTGACATCTATTCAATGTAGTCGCCTTCAGTCTCAATCACCGCCTTGATACAAGTCTGGAACTGGGAGCATGTCTTTTCCACAAGGTCTGGTAGGAGCTCGGCGAATACTCGGCAGAGGGTGGCGATCAGGATAACTTTGATGTTGTCCGATGTCATATTGGTGATGTTCTCGATGTATGACCAAGCGAAGTAGTCCAGCGGATTCAGGTCAGCGGAGAGAGGGGGCCAGTGAGAGAAGTGTACACAGTTGTAGCACTTCTTCTGAAGCTATACCTGGGTTTCTTTGGACGTGGGCCGGCACCGAGTCCAGGTGACACACCCAGGGTCTACCAGAAATTACCTATCATATATACAAAAGAAAATTGTTTTATTTATATTTTTATCGTCAAAAATAAAAGATCACCAGTGCATCTACAGCTGAAAAGTATTTCTCAACATGGTGGCCATTTTTATTGTTATATTTTACTTTCAGGACCTTTTCTGTTCGAATTATTTAATATTCAACTTTGATTGATGGCTTGCCCTAAAACAATATAAATCCAAACCGACTGAAGCACCTGTTTAACTCGGATAATTGATATCAATGTTAATTTTTAAAGATTTACTGTCTCATGTCTCTAGAGGAAATGGTGCTTAAAAGTTGTATTTTATTTCCACTGTGGTCAGTCAACGTCACCTTACTATATGGATTGGTTTCCGCACTTGAAGGTTTAACGCTCTATAATATGCACGAGGAAAGAACAGATGTACATAAATCTAACACAACCGTTATAAAATTACTTCCAGACCGTAGTGGAATCGGACCGCAAATGAATGGTAACATTTAATGCTAGTAAGACTAAGCTACTTTCCTTTAACAATTACAAGAAGCCTCTCAAACCACCGATATACATGACCAATAATACCCTACCTGTGAATTCTTCCTTCAACCTCCTCGGCCTAACATTCACAGACAATATGAACTGGAACAAATACATTGAGGACATTGCGAAGGCTGCTGCAAAAATGTGGGTTTCCTTTATCATGCTAAAAGTCTACTCACACCTAAGAGTATCCTGTACCTCTACAAGGCCGCCATTTGCCTGCATGGAGTATTGTTGCCACATCTGGGCTGGTGCATCTACCACTAGTCTCTCCCTCTTAGATAGGGTCCAAAGTTGTCTTCAATCTAATAGATCAAACTTTGTCAAAAAAAAAAAAAAATCGCACCCCTGCCCCATCACCGCAATGTTACCCCTCCGTGCCTGTTTTTCAAATATTTTAATTTAATATGCTCTGATGAACTCGTTGCACTTGTGTCCCCTCGACTTACATATTCCCGAAAACCCCGCTTAGCAACAAAATCACATTTCTTTTACTATTTAAATCCCTAAATGCCAGAAAGGTTTCTACTCTAATAATTGTTTCCCTCAAGCAGCTAGACTTTGGAATTCCCTTCCTGCTATCTGCTTCCCTGACTGTACTGATATACAGAAGTTTAAATGTGATGTAAACAAACATCTTGCAAATTTTTCTCTAGGCATGTTCCCAAATAGTAGCTACTTGCGTTCATGTGGTGATATACCTTGTTAGGGATAAACGTGAGAAAAAATTAGAAAATCAGTGCTGTTATTTTTTTATAGTGTAAATCGTCTGTTTTGTATGCATTTTCAGTATTTGTTTTTAACTGTTCATGATGTAATAGTGGATGAAAAGATTGTAACTAGAATAGAGTTGCTTCAAAAATCATCATCATCATCATAATCATCATCATCATCATCATCATCATCATCATCATCATCACCACCACCACCACCACCTCGAAACTGACGGTGGCTAATGGGTTAACGACACAGACTGAACACCTGGGTTTGTCAAGCTCGAATCGAGTTTGTCTCACAAACGCTTTCACTTAGGGATGTTGGCAACCTTCGGTTGATCTCTCTTGACGTCTTTCTTAAAAAATAATACCAACTAAGAAGATATCAAGGAAGCGAATGCCAACAATAATCATCTGATTCGCACGAAAGGAATGATGATGCGCGATAACAAGCATCATCATCAACACCAGCAGCAGCAGCATCAGCAGCAGTATCAGCATCATCAGTATGATCATCATCATCATCATCATCATCAGCAGCAGCATTTGAATGGAATTCGGAATACTTATGAGAGATGAACAAAAATGAAATCTTGTGACAGCAGAAAATATATGGAACTTTTCCACAAAGATGAAAATGAGGGCACTTGGCGAACATGATGTCGATAAATATCCTTCTGGAAGCAGGCGCTATCAAATCCCTAGAAGTGAAAACAATATATAATCTAGCACACATAAAGGCTGATCGTGGAAGCAAGGGACAGCGTTAAAATGACCGATATTTGAGACGGAAAAAAACTGGAAACAAAGAAGTGGACAACCCCATCAGCAAAAATAACCTCTTCAGTGACATGCAATATGGTTTCCGTTCTGCTAGATCTACTACATATGTGCTAACGGTTATATCTCATAGCATTAGCGAATCTCCTGACGAATGATTGCTTTCTAGGACAGTATCTCTTGACATATCAAAGGCCATTGATAGGGTATGGCATAAAAGTTTACTCCACAAGATTTCTAGCAACGATATAGCTGGAAATGCCTTTTCAATTATTAAATTAAATTAAATCATTTCTCTCTGATTTGTTCATGAGAGTAGTGGTTGATGGGCAGAAACCAGAAGCTCACAGTATTAATTCTGGGGTCATTCAGATGTTGAGTACGTGGTACAATGAAGAAAGAGGTGGCTTAGTAATTTTAATGCATCTAAAACCATGCTTCTATCTTTACATCATCAACGCTCTGAGTCCCGTATGGCATCAGTTGAAATGAGTGGCTCTCGTTTTGGGGAGACTCAATGTCTGAACAAGCTTCTGAGTTTGAGAAAAATGATGGGCTCATTCTACTACTTGTTAATATCTCACTGCTGATGCAATTCTCTACCTATATAAGAGCCAGATATGCCAGAGGATGGAGTACTGTTGCCATATGTGGGCAGGAGCTGCGAGAACAATCTCATCCTGCCTTGACAGAGTTTTAAATAGACTTCGTAGCTTAGTAGGGCGTTCCCTTTTCTCTTTCCTGCAACCTCTTTTCCACAGAAGAGACGTTGCGACACTGTCTCTGCTTTATCGTTATTTTCATGGTTCCAATCTATTGTCCCCTTCGCCAAACTTTCGTGAAAACACTCGTCTATCTGAAACCACTATCAGTAATTTCCCCCACTCTTTATCTGTGCCTAAGCCTAAACGTAGATTCCATGAACGAAGTTTCTTTCTACTACACACCTGTGGATCTCTCATCCATTTGCCTGCTTTCCAGCTGACTAAAATATGGTCGTATTCCAAGTCCAACATAAACAAGTTCTTGATGAGCCGTCCCCTTAAGTAATCCAATTTACAAAATATCCACTACTAACGATTACTACGATGTTGTCCCATTGACTTATGTACACTCATTAACAATTATCCTTGAGTGGCCTTCGGGCTTTGATAAGTGGTGAATCTTATGTAAAAAAAATAAGACGCATAAAATACCTGGATATAACTACAAAATGAACTTTATACCAGAGAAATAAAATCACTACTGACATCTTCACAGAACAACGCGACGAGAAAGATTATATTAAAGCCAAAATAGACTAATCCAGAGAAATAGTACAGAGACGGCAGGTAAAGTAACTATGAAACGTGGATGCAGAGAACATGAAAACAGAAACGATTGCGTAGGAAAGGCAAAACGATGCGAACATATATATATTTTTTTATTACATTTTCACCCCAAACAAGGCACATTGCCACTTTGGTGTAGGGGGCTACTATCAGGGCAAACATCTACTGGGGTACTATGTAGGGATTAGGGCAGCGAGATGTTGGTTCACGTTGCACTTGAACTTATGCATGTCAGTACAGTTGGGGAAGCAGTGACCCGGAATGGAATTCCAAAGTCTAGCAGTTCTGGGGAAGAAACTACTGGAGTAGAAGGATCTTTTACATCTAGGGATCTCTACAGTGTGGGGGTGGGATTTTGCAGCTTGTCGGGTCTGTCGAGGGTGTTCACGTCGTGGGGGCACAAGTGCTTGCAGTTCTTCAGAGCATTCACCATTATAATACTTGTAGAACAGGCAGAGGGATGCAACGTTTCGACGATGGGACAGAGGCTGAAGTTTTGATGCCAGTTTAGGGCCTATCAGATTTGCGACTCTCTTTTGAACCCTGTCAAGGAGCGAGAGACTAGTAGCCGATGCACCGGCCCAAATATGACAGCAATACTCCATACATGGGCGAATAGTGGCCTTATAGAGGTACAGGATACTTTCGGGTGTTAAAAGTTTTCTAGCACGGTAGAGAGAGCCCACCTTCCTTGCAGCGGCCCTGGCAATGCCCTCGATGTAACTGTTCCAACTCATATTTCCAGTGAACGTTAGGCCAAGGAGCTTGAGAGACGTACTCTCAGATAAAGAGTCGTTGGCCATTGCTATAGGTGGTAGAGAAGGTTTCTTGTAATTATTGAATGAAACCAGTTTTGTCTTGGTGGCATTGAACGTGACCATCCATTTTTGTCCCCATTCCACTACTGATTGGAGGTCATCCTCTAGTGTTTCTGCCATTACTTTAGATATATGTTCGTTTGTTTTCCTGTCGTGCCTGCTATAGAGTGTGGTGTCATCAGCATATATCCCCATCTCAGAGGCAATCTTGTCGGGGAGGTCATTTATGAATATCAGGAACAGCAGAGGTCCCAGGATAGATCCTTGGGGCACTCCCGCATTTATATCATATTGTTTAGATGTACGACCGTCGAGGACAACCTGGATTTTTCTCTTATCTAAGAAGGATTTAATTACGTTAAGTATTCTACCAGTGATACCGTAAGATCTAATCTTCCTGAGGAGACCCTCATGCCATACCCTGTCAAAAGCCTTAGATATATCTAGAGCTACCGCTCTTCCCTCTCCCGCTTTGTCCAGTGAATGGTATATGCGTTCAGAGATTACAGTGAGGATGTCTGCCGTGGAACGGGCTTGTCTAAATCCATATTGACGGTCGGTCAGAAGTTTAGCGTCTGTAAGGTGCTGGACTAGAGCATGGTTAATTAAGGTCTCAAATATTTTGGCAAAAAGTGGGAGGAGGCTAATAGGGCGATAATTTAATGGGTCAGTTCTTTCGCCAGAATTCTTGAATACTGGTACTACAGAAGCAGTTTTCCAACAGCTCGGAAAGCAAGATTCATTAAGGCATTTGTTGTAGAGTTTGGAGAGAACTGGAGCTACTTCGGCTGAGCACTTTTTTAATAGCACAGCTGGGATGAGGTCGGGTCCACATGCTTTGGAAGTGTCAAGGTTTTTTATGATAGCATGCACCTGAGCAGGGGTGATTTTCAGGTCGTCTAGGGTGGCGTCTGTCCGCATGAAATTTAAAGCAAATATTCTTTACATTTCCAGGCATATTGTAACCGATAATTTTCTCCATTTAAATAGACCATTTCGCAGTTTACAAAACCCATCTCACTTAAATAAGTCAATGCTATAGTAAAGATAAACTCGGTTAAAAAATAAATAAAAAAAAAAAGAAATTATGCGTATTTATTTAGAGGATATGAAAACTTTATTTCAAAATCATTTCCACCGTGTAAGAAATCCAGACTTATTGCATGTCCAATTATTGCATATATTTAAAAAAAACGTATATAAATAATTAGATTTATTGAGTTAAACCTGAAACTCTACCATTCGTTAATTTATTGATGGTTTTCCTTCACGGCGGTTTAACTTATGGACACGTTAAACACAGAAAAATGTTCAGTTAAAGATTGGAAAGAGAAAATGATAACATTCTTTGGAAGATGGTAATAAAAATAGAAAAAAGTGATCCAATAAGATTGGACGTGATAATAACCCTGCCAAAAATATGCTAAATCTATATTTCGCCGACCCATTTGATCATCGATTAATGATCGATGAAGTAAAAAACAAAGTAAATATATTGAAATGCAATACAATACCAATAATTGTTGGTACGGTAAGAAAAAGACAGAAAAAAATTGAAATAAAAGGGGAAATGGAAGCCAATAGTCGAAATGATGAGGATAATCCTAGAATAGAGCAACCAACTCACATAATGAACCATAGCTAAGTTGAAATGGACAACAAAAAAAAGACAGTAGAAAAGAATGTCACACGAGCTCTAAGAATATTAAGCTTCCAGATATCCTGTAAACTTACACACATACAACAAAAATAACGCACACATATACAGCTAAAATAACGCCCTCATACAACAAACAGAACGCACACACATACAACAAAAATAGCGCACACACATACAACAAAAATAATGCAACCACATACAATAAAAAGCACACATATACAACAAAAATAACGCAAACATACAACAAAAATAACGAACTCATACAACAATAAAAGCGCACGCATATACAATAAAAAATAATGCATACACATACAATAATATAAACGCACTCATACAACAATGATAATGCACACATATAAAAATAATAACACACACACATACAACAAAAATAATGCACACACATACAACAAAAATAACGAACACATACAACAATAATAACGCACACACATACAACAAAATTATGCACACACATACAAAGATTATACACACGAGTACAAAAAAAATAACGCACACACATACAATAAAAATAACGTACACATCTCATAACAAAAATAATGCACACAAACACAACAAAAATAACGCACTCATGCAAAAAAATAATGCACACATATACAAAAAAACGCACTGACACATTAAAAATAAAACACACATATACAACAAACATAACGCACACACATACAGCAAACATAGATAACTCATACAACAATAATAACGCACGCATATACAACAAAAATTAATGCACAAACATCCACCAAAAATAAAGCACACATATACTACAAAAATAACGCACACATATACAACAAATATAGCGCACACATACAACAAAAATAACGCACAAATATACAACAATAATAACGCACACACATACACCAATAATAACGCACACACATACAACAAAAATAACGCACTCAGACAACAATAAAAACGCACACATATACAACAATAATAACGCACACACATACAACAAAAAAAACGCACACATACAACAAACATAACGCACCCACATATAACAATAATAACCCACACATATACAACAAACATAACTCACGCAAATACAACAAAAATTACGCAGTCATACAACAAAAATAATCACACATACAAAACACAAATAACGCACACACATACAACAAAAATAACGCATTCGTACAACAATAATAACGCACTCACATACAAAAAAACGCACATACATACAATAAAAAACGAAGACATACAACAATAATAACGCACACACACAACAATAATAACGCACAAATATACAACAAAAATAACGCACTATTACAACCACAATAACGCACATACATATTACAAAATAACGCACGCATAAAACAATAATCAAGCACACATATACAAGAATAATCACGCACACATATAAAAGAATAATAAACCACACATACAACAAAAATAACGCACTTATATACAAGAACAATAACGCACATATATACAACAAAAATAACGCGCTCACATACAAGAACAATAACGCACTCATACAACAAAAATAACGCACACACATACAAGAATAATATCGCACTCATACAACATAAACTACGCACTCATACAACAAAAATAACGCACTCATATAACAATGATAGCGCACACATATACAACAAAAATAAGCACACATATACAACAAAATAAGCACGAATATACAACAAAAATAGCGCACCTATATACAACAAAAACAAGCACACATATACAAACAAAATAACGTACACATATACAACAAAAATAACGCACACATATACAACAAAAATAACGCACTCATGCAACAAAAAAAACCGCAATCATACAACAAAAATAACGCACTTATACAACAAAAATTATGCACACATATACAACAAAAATAACGCACACACATACAACAAAAATAACGGACTCATACAACAATAGTAACGCACACATACAACAAAAATAGCGCGCACACACATAACAATAATAACGCACACATATACAACAAAAATAAAGCACTCATTCAACGGCAATAACACACATACGTACAACAAAAGAACGAACACATACAACAATAATACCGCACCCATATACAACAATAATAACACGCACATATATATAACAAATACGCATACATATACAATGAAAACAACGCACTCATACAAAAATAGTAAGACACATATACAACAAAAATAACGCACACATTTACAAGAATAATAACGCACATATATTCAAGAATAAGAATGCACACATATCCAACAATAACAACACACACACTCAACAAAAATATCGCACTCATACAATAAAAATTACGCACTCACACAACAAAAATAACGCACACCTACACAAGAACAACAGCGCACACATATACAACAACAATAACGCACATATATACGACAAAAATAAGCACACATATACAAAAAAATAAAGCACGCATATACAACAAAAATAACGCACACATATACAACAAAAATAACGCACACATATACAACAAAAATAACGCACACATTTACAACAAAAATAAGGTACTCATACAACAATAATAACGCACACTCATACAATAATAATGCACACATATACAAAAAATAACGCACTCATACAACAAAAATAACGCACTCATACTACAAAAATAAGGCGCTCATACAACAAAAATAACGCAGACATATACAACAAAAATAAAGGACACATATACAACAAAAATAAAGCACACATTACAACGAAAATAAAACACACATATACAACAAAAATAACGCACACGTATACAACAAAAATAAAGCACACACATACAACACAAATAAAGCACACATATACAGCAAAAATAAGCACAGCTATACAACAAAAACATAGAACTAATACAACAAAAATAAGCACACATATACAACAAAAATAACGCACGCAAATACAACAAAAATAACTCAATCATACAAGAAAAATAAGCACACATATAAAACAAAAATAACGCACTCATACAACAAAGTAACGCATTCTTACAACACAAATAACGCCCGTACATATAACAAAAATAACGAACACACATACAATAAAAAACGAACTCATACAAGAATAATAACGCACACATACAATAAAAATAACGCTCACACATACAACAACAATAGCGCACACATATACAACAAAAATAACGCACTCATACAACTAAATAACGCACGCATGAGACAGTAATAACGCACACATATGCAACAATAATAACACACACATATACAAAAAACAACGCACCCATACAAAAATAATAACACCCACATTCAACGAAAATTACGCACTCATACAAAATTAATAACACACACATACTACAAATATAACGCACTAATGCAACAAAAATAACTCACTCATACAACAATAAAAACGCACACTTATACGACAAAAATAACGCACACATATACAACAATAATAAAGCACACATATACAACAATAATAACGCACTCACATAACAAGAATAACGCACACATATACAACAATAATAAAACACACATATACAACAAAGATAAAGCACACATATACAACAAAAATAACGCACACATATACAACAACAATAAAGCACACACATACAACAAAAATAACGCACAAATATACAACAATAATAACGCGCACATATACGACAAAAATAACGCACACATATACAACAACAATGAAGCACAGACATACAACAAAAATAACCCACTCATACAACAATAAAAACGCACACATATACAACAAAAATAACGCACACATATACAACAAAAATAACGCACACATATACAACAATAATAATGCACACACACGCAACAAAAATAAAGCATTCATACAACAAAAATAACGCACACACATACAACAATTATAACGCACACATATACAACAATAACAACGCGCACACATACATCAATAATAACGCGCACAACAAAAATACGAACTAATACAACAAAAATACGAACTAATACAACAAAATTAAGGCAGCCATATACAACAAAAATTGCGCACACATGTACAACAAAAATAAGGCAATCATATAACAATACTAACGCACACAAATACAACAAAAAATAATGCCCACACATACAGCCTCCTTTTATACCACATTATATGGCCGTAAAAATCCAAGCATGTGAGAACCCGAAGAAAGGTAGAGCCAACCCGACTTCCAATGAAATGGTGCGGAACATTCGGCACATTGGAGGAGGTTTATTGCCATTAGTAACAAGATGTAGGGTTTTTTTAATAGTAGCAAGATGTAGTGTTTTTTTTATTAGTAGCAAGATGTGGTGTTTTTTTATTAGTAGCAAGATGTAGTGTTTTTTATTAGTAGCAAGATGTAGTGTTTTTTATTAGTAGCAAGATGGAGTGTTTTTTTTATTAGTAGCAAGATGTAGTGTTTTTTTATTAGTAGCAAGATGTAGTGTTTTTTTATTAGTAGCAAGATGTAGTGTTTTTTTTATTAGTAGCAAGATGTAGTGTTTTTTTATTAGTAGCAAGATGTAGTGTTTTTTATTGCTAATCGTCATGATTTTGTCAAGAAGTGATCATTATAGACTTATGGACACATTTTATTCCGTTCCAAATGAAAATGCCAATTTAATTTATATAGAGGTGGCTTATCCACCACATTAAAAACCGACCATGTGTTTAAAGCTATTGCCGCGGAAAGATAATTAAATAGGAATGATAATTGAGCTATTATTCACAATATTGATTAATCACTATGTTTACAGATGATTTTATACTTATCAAGGCCCGAAGTTCACTCGAGGATAAGGGTTAATGAATGTAAGGTGGTAGTTTAGTAATCATTAATAGTGTAATTTGGGTAGAATTTGATTATTTGTGGGAAAGGTTCAACAAGAACTTGTTTACATTGGATTTGAAAGCTACTATGTTGTATTAAACCGGGAAGCAGGCCAGCGGAACAGTGTTCCATAGGCGGACAGTTCTGTAAAAGAAACTTTGTTCATGGAAGCTGTGTTTAGATTTAGGCACAGATAAATAGTGGGAGAAATCGTATATAGTAGTTGTAGTTAGTCGGGTGATTTTTGTGAAAGTTGGGCAGATAGACTAGAGTTTAGTCGGGAACTTGCCATGAAAATAACGATAGAGCAGAGACAGGCTTGTAACGTCTCTTCTGTTGGAAAGAGGTTACAGGGGAGAGAAAATGGCGTCACCTACTAGGTTTCAAAGACGATTTTGAACAATATCAAGGCTGCCTAGGGCGTGCCGAGCAGCTAGTGCTTGTTTTAGTTTTTAGTTGGCGATTCAGTTTACTAACGAAATAAAACTATTCTTTCGAGTTTATTTGTCAATAGTTTCTTAACTGTCCTCTAATTGTTTTGTTATTCATTATTTCTGAAACTAATCTCAAACTTTGCATATCCATTAGTGACCAAGTTTTAAAGTAATATATTAAAAAAAGACCCACGGCTCAGTATTTGTAGAGACACAACAATAGCGAGTTAAAGAATTCAATTTTTAGCTTATCTTGAACTATTTAGTTCTGTAATGGTTACCAAATGTTTGCTATTTTTTTCTCTCACACTACAACCGGTTTAAGAATAAAAATAATGCAACGTATTATTTTGTCTACAATTAGGCTTTCATCATTTGGTGCCTTCGTTATTTTCATTATCTTTGTTTGGTTGACGTCGAGGAAGAGTCCTGCTGCCTCGCTGGTAACTTTTACCTTGTTAGTTGAGTCTTGTAGTTCCTGCATACATGTTGCAATCAGAACTACATTGTCTGCATATCTCAGGTTATTGATTGTTCTTCCACTAATTTTGATTCCTGCTGAGTGATGTCGAGTGCTTCTCATATTAATTGTGCGGCATACATACATGAAAAAAGGTGGGGTGACAATATGCATCCTTCCATCCATAGCCTTGGGTTCCTGGGGGAGGGGCATAGGCCATCTACAACGTTTTGTAGATGTTTTTTTTAGCGAGGAGTTCTTTTTATAGGGTGAGGGTGCTGGCCCCACGCACAAACTTCCCAGAAGGCACATACAGCGCTAAGCCTTCCCAAATGGTAACCCATCTGGTACTGGCCAGGCTCAACGTTGCTTAACTTCGGTGATCTGGCGAGAACCGGTGTGTCAACGTGATTGTGTCGTACGCAATATGCATTAGTACCTAAACCTAATTGCAGACAATCAAAATGTTGATACTGTAGAAGATATCAACTACCTGGGTGCAGTTTTCTTAAGCAAAGTAGATGGCACCAAAAAATAAGACGACGTATTTCAATAGCAAAGACAGCAACCATTGCGCTAACCAATATCTAGAAAAACAGATCCATTTCACAACGCACAAAGAAACGATTCCTGCAAGCTTTGGTCTTCTCAATAGCAACATACGCAGCAGAATGTTGGCCATTGAAGGAAGTCGACAAGAGGAAAATTGCTGCCTTTTAATTGTGGTTCTACCGTAGATTTCTTCTGCAAGCTGGGTGGACAAACGTACAAACAGATGGCTTGTGGAGAAGATTTGATCATAGCGAAAACTGTTGGACAACATCAATGAAAGGAAATTTCAATTTTAGGACATGTAGACAGAACGGACGGCTCTTTAGTAGAACCCCTCGCAAAAGAGGACGTGGAAGGACAAAAACGTCGGACAACGTGAAGGACATTGCGGATATTAGCATGGTTGAGTTGGTCAGAATGCCGCAGAACCGGGGGCAATGACGACGATTCGTGAAGAGTGCCACAGCTGGTCAGTGATGACCATTCGGTCAAAGAAATAGAGATTATTTCATCCTGTCCAATTCTTAGCGGAGTTTTTCTTTTTTTTTTTTTTGTAAATATTGTGGATATTTTGTTCTGTTCTATTTTGCAAGTAATTATTATTTTATTTGTTTTTGTTTTTTTTAGAATTGGTACACTGAAACCGTGTACAATGGTAACTATAGTCTTTTAAAAGTAAAATTCAATGCGATTAGAAGAATTTACGGTAAAAATTTCCATATTAATCCTCAGAAATTTCTCTGGCCCCGACGTCAATGCTTTTTGTTCCATACGGTGCAAATTACTGGGGCTGCTGTATTGCCATTTGGTGAATGGATTCTGGACCATGCAGCAGTGAGGCCTCTCGATGCCATATTAGTGGGTAATAGTTACGGCTTTACCTTATCATATTCTACAAAAAATTCTTCGTTTCTTTTTCTCTCTTAGTTTCCCTCTCTGTCCTGCTCTAAGCAAATCTGACGACCTAGTCCACAAATTCTAAAACTCCATCAGGACCAGTTTCCAGAAAAAAATACACGATTAAACCCGGATCTCCAACTTCCAACGTAGACCCCAATACCATGTCTCCTTCTCCAACAGCAGTCGTATACATTCTTACCTTCCAAATACAGGAGACTAAACCAGACCTTTTATTTCTAAGCGAAACTAGCATTGGACAGACCATTCCTCTAGATGAGTTCGTAATTAAAGGATACTTTAACTTAACTTCAAAATCTGACCCCCAATATCGCCATGGGCATGGAATATGTGTCTATATTAAAGATGGCTTTCCATGTGGTAAAGGCATCTCCAGAGAAGATCCTAACTTACCCTATATGTGCTTCCAGTTTGCACTCGCCAACACTACTGCATTTATATTTACTCTCTATCGCCCCCACAACAGCGGAGTTACTATTTTTAAAAGCATATCTGAGAAAATTGACCACGTCCTATCTGCTTATCCTTCAGCTAACATTCACGTATGTGGAGACTTCAATGTTCACAATGTGGAATGATTGACCCACTCAAACAAGACCGATAATGAGGGGAGGTTCTGTCATGATTTCTCCATTGCTTATGACCTCACTAAGATTGTTCACGAACCCACCGGTGTGCCCGACAATGACGGCCAGTGTGAGAGTCTCCTAAACCTTTTTCTCACAACTTGCCCTGAACTATGTTCAGTTTCCGTTCTGTCTCCTCTTGGATCTTTCGACCACTCTGTTGTATCAATTAAGATAAAAATGAAATGTAATAAGTCCTCAGATGTACCTCTCCATCGTACAGTATATCGATACACTAAGGCTGACTGGGATAGCTTCCGTACATTTATATCAGATCAACCTCTACTTTCCATGTTTAAAAAGACGTGTCCTCTATAGTATCAGACCTGATGGAATGATTAATTGTAGGTATAGACCGTTTCATACCCTCGAAAAAGTTCCAGCAAAAACCTAACAGACGGCCATGGTTCTCTCCAGGATGTGCTGTTGCCATTGCGCACAGAAATCACTTTTTCCACTGCCTCCGACGTAATAAATGTACTGAGACTAAAGCCGCTTTCAGGACTGCCAGCAACCATTGTAAGAAAGTAATAAAGAATGCAAAAGAGTTGTATGCTCAGTCCAAAGTAACTGAGCAGCGGCTTGGTTCCCACCAGTTTTGGCAAATAGCAAACAGAATCCTAAACAGAAGCATGTGCTCTATCCCAACTATCATCAATGGACCTGAGGTAACCTCGTCAGCATCAGACAAAGCCAAACTCTTTGCCAAGAAGTTTGCAGCTAATTCTACCCTTTGCGACCAAGGCTCCAACCCCCAATATTTCCTCCTTGATTCCAGTAAAGGAACCGGCCCTGACGGTATTCCAATTATAGTACTCAAAAAACTTCAACCAGAACTAGCGCCCATACTTACAAAACTGTTTAAACATTGTCTTAAGGAGAATTGCGTCCCGTCACCCTGGAAAATCTCATCAGTATGCCCTGTATTTAAGAATTCAGGTGATCGCTCATCTCCTTCACAGTACAGGCCAATAAGTCTCCTGTGCGTCATGAGTAAGTTGCTGGAATCCGTGTTAAATAGAGAAGTAATCAACCATCTCAGCAAAAATAACCTTCTTAGTGACACACAATATGGTTTCCGTTCTGCTAGATCTACAGCAGATGTGCTTACAATTATATCTCATAGGATTAGCGAATCTCTCGACGGGGGCTTCCTTTCTAAAGCAATGGCTCTTGACATATCAAAGGCCTTTGACAGAGTATGGCATAAATGTTTACTTCACAAGATCTCCAGCTATGGTATAACTGGATATGTCTTCTCAATTATTAAATCATTTCTCTCTGATAGGTTAATAAATAGTAGTTGGTGGGCAAAAATCAGAAGCTCACAGTATTAATGCTGGAGTCCCTCAGGAGTCCATCATGGCTCCAACTCTTTTCCTGATCAACATTAATTATCTTCCAAATCACATCCTTTCGTAGACATTCATGCTGATGACACTACAATCTATAGTAGCACATCTAAGACCGTAAACGACCAAGTTCTCCCCGATTCTCTCTTCTCTGATCTTGAGCATGTGGCACAATGGGGAAAGAGGTGACTGGTTACTTTTAATGCATCTAAAACCAAGCTTCTATATTTACATAATGAACGTTCTGATCCCCATCTGGCATCAATTGAAATGAATGGCTCTCGTCTTGGGAAGTTTTGACAAGCTTCTAGGCTTGGTCTTTACTCCTGATCTTAAATGGAACACATTCATCAAATCTGTTGCCAAGGCCGCTGGAAAAATGGTGGGATCATTCTATTGATCTAGTAGATATCTCACTGCTGATGCAATTCTCTATCTATATAAGAGACAGGTAGTCTAAAGATGGAGTACTTTTGCCACATCTGAAAAAGAGCTGCTAGAAAGGACGTCCTGCCTTGATAGAGTTCAAAATAGACTTCGTAGCCTCGTAGGAGATATCCTTTTCTCTTCCCTGCAACCTCTATCTCACAGAAGAGATGTTGCGAGTTTGTCTCTGCTTTATCGTTATTTTCATGGCAAGTGTTCGACTGAGCTTCAATCTATGGTCCCTCCTCGCCAATACATTTTATTTCCAAATAATGTTTGATTGAAAATGAAAACTGTAATATATTTTATTATTTATAAATTAACATGAAAAAAGAGAAAAAAGCGTGTAATATATTTCAATTCAACTTTTATCAAACATTTAATTAACGTGGTATATTGCATTTTCGGAAGTATCAAATCCAGGTGAAGCTCAGTTTACATTCAATTTATTTAGCAAAATGCGTTCGTGCTAAAATTAGTTATTAAAAAAAGCTGTGCTATAATCCGCATAGCCGATCGTATTCCGATGAATTAACAAAAATATTCAGTGAACATCCGCAAGATATTCTATCCATGAGATACTTTGAAGTTTTATTTTCGTAATTTTATGAATCCGGATTTTTTTGTCCAATTTATTCATTCATGAAACTATTTAAAGTATGACTTACATGTATTAACGAAATATAATGAACGGTGTTATTTTACGCCATGTTCCCTGAATATAATATTCCAGAGTTTGATTACAGAACAACTCTTCTGTTATACGGAGGCGTTCAGAAAGATATTTACCTAACAGCACTGTATGTCGCCTCGAATTCAAAGCACACATTTTAGAAATACCAAATGCAAAAAAGAAATTCCAAATACAATTTACGTAATTATTCCCGTTTTTCATATGAAAAATGAACATAAACATAATGTTATACATAACTATGGTTATAACAATCAAGTGTTAACTATTCGACACTTGCCTCTGATGGATTGTTAACTATACTGCGCTTTCAAATCATATCTTCTGAGGTTAAATTCGACACTCTGCTGTCAAAACTCAACGCCAAAACCTGACACTATACTGTCAAAACCCAACTCTAGAACACGACGCATTGCCGACAACACACTACTACAGAATCAGTTCAGTCTCTGAAAAATCAGGCTTTTTTTTTTTTATTTCGAACCGGAAGCGTCTTAATTGACTATTAGGTGACAATATCGCAAGCATATAAAAAGAAAAGGTGGTCATTATTTTTAAACTTTTCTTTTCATTCTTTTTATCTGCACGGGACTGTACAGGCTGAACGAAAACAGATTTGTACCAACAAGTGTTTAATCTCAGAAGAGTAGCTTATTTGCATTTGATTGTATTTCAGACTAGATATATAAAGTACAATCCATACTCGTATTGTTGGAAATTTAATGTCTCTACTTATCTTTCTCTGCAAAGAAAACAATACATGCATATAACTCGACGTCCGGGGGGCACAGAATAAAAGGGAAATACGCCAAAATACAATATACACATTTATTACCATATCAACAAACGTGAATAAAGACAGTGATATTGCATAACTTAACATATAATAAACAGGTTTTACACACTCTTGACAATTCGAGGTAGGTAATAAAATCTATGAAAGAGTCTTACACCGATGCAAGTAAGCATCGGTCTAACATGGATAAAAAGCATACATTCGTCTCCACGTTCACGGTGTCTGTGTACCCCATAGGTGTCCTCGGTAATCGGTGTTGTTTTTTCTCTACCTTTGGAATAGGATAGTTGTATATTGAATGAATCGATGTTCTCCATTTTTTTCTGGACGGTATGCTACAGACAGTCGACGCTACCGACATCCCGCTTTTCTTTAACCCTTTCGGGAACAACAAAAAACCAAAGTTGTTTCTTACCTGATATGAATTGATGTATGGACCATTTAATTTAATATAAACACAAACAATCGGTCAACTTCTATGTAGATCAAAGTAAACCAGACAAATGCATTTAAGGTATAAAGTAAACAAACTTTATGTATAGCAAAATATTAGTTTCGAAAGACAATACTCAAATTGAATATTTCGTCGAGGAAATGGAAGATGGGGAAAAAATAATTAAAGAGAATTTTTTTATAAATGGACATTTTTTTAGATAATATGTTCCTTCTAGTTTTTAGGGGTCAGTTCTATGACAGTATATTCAGCTCTAACAGAATTTTCTCTCTACAGATTATTGTGTTTCTTTTTAAACAAAACTCGGGTTTTCATATCCACGTGATCGGTCATCTTCATGCGATTGAACCTGAAGTCCGATTACAAGTGTTTATTTATTTGTTCAATGGTCAGCCTTGTCTTGAATGTTACTTCCGGTTGGAAATGTACTTCTATTTACTAGTGCGAACACATGCAATCAGTATAATCGCGAATTAGTTTCATTCTTATAATTTGAATAGATTCGTTAACAAACAAAATTACAGATTTTGCGGCTCTGAAACTCCAAGGGCAATTCATCAAAAGCAGTTGTATCCCATAAAGTGCACTATGTATGCTGTAACGGAGGAGAAGTTATTCATCACTAGCTGGTCACCCATCGTTGCTCGGTTATACAATACGCTTAAATATGATATTTTAATTTATGCAGATTGCGTATGAATTATTATAGAATCAATTTTCTATTGATTATTATATATTATGAGGAATAATTTGCCCGGTGTACTAATCCCCCCCCCTAATAAATAAATAACTAATAATGATAATGTCGTTCATCAAATTCAAATTGACGATGAATGCCCTGGAAACGCCACTTTTGATTAATGTTTAGTTTTAAAATATGCATACCATAAAATGATTTGCGGCGATTTTAAATAGTACTATTCTTTTATCGTAAATTGAGTTTTTAAAAAAATTTTTTTAGAAAAAATGAAAATAAAATGGTGAACACGGACTTGAACAGGGGATCATTCGATCTGTAGTCGAATGCTCAACAACTAAGCTATATCTCCAAGTTAATATATCTGTTGTGTTTTTAAGAAGAAATTATTTGTTGAAATTTGAATTTTTCCCCTTCCGGAATAATGTAAAATATCAAACTCCCCGAATATCTTAGCACCAAGGGAAAACATTTTTTTTCATACATTTTACATTTTCGCCCCAAACAAGGCACATAGCCACTTTAATATAGGGGGCTACTATCAGGGACCTAAATTGCAGGGTACTATGTAGGAAGTTTAGCAGCAAGATGTTTGTTTACATTACACTTGACCTTCTGCATGTCAGTAAAGTTGGGGAAGCAAGAAACTGGAAGAGAGTTCCAAAGTCTTGCAGTTCTGGGGAAGAAGCTATTAGAGTAAAAGGCTTTCTTACATCTGGGGATCTTAACTGTGTAGGGGTGGGACTTCGCTGCTTGTCGGGTTTGTCGAGGGTATTTTCGTCGAGGGGGTACAAGGGCTTGTAGTTCGTCGGAGCATTCCCCACTCCTCCATCCCCTCTGACCACTTTAACATGTCTGGTTATCCTCCACTTTGCCGTAAGGACTTTGACATAAATATGCACGGACTTGAAGTCTATATTCGTAACACCCTCCCATGACTAGGGAATGTAAACTAGAATCAGATGACCAGACCTTCATATGCTTTAAACTAACTTTTACAAATATTTTGATGGGATGTGCTTTGATGAACTCATTAGACTTGTGCCCCTCGATGTACATATGTCCGACAAACTCGATTAACAACAAAATCCCACCCTTTCACTATTAGGTCCCTAAATGCCAGAAAGCTTTCTATTCTAATAGCTCCTTTCCTCGAACAGCTAAACTTTGGAATTTCCTTCCTGCTACCTGCTTCTAAAACTATACTGATATGCAGAAGTTCAAATGCAATATGAAGCAACATCTTGTTAATATTTCTTAGGCATGGTCCCAATTAGTAACCCATTGCTCCCAAGTGGTGATATGCCTTCTTTTGATTGAACTTGTGCAAAAACAAAACACGCACAAAATAAAAATATATAGCTAAAGTCTTTGGAAAACAATTTACATTTTTGGAGACTTTTCTAGTAGGAAATTCGCACGAAATTTAATTATTAGTTTTAAAATTGAAAATTTTTAGTTACTGAGTTCCGAATTCCTGCTTTTCAGTTAAACCTGCTTGCTTCTAAGAAAATATCTTTCAAGTGTGCTTTATTATTATTGGCTCATAATCAATAATCTCTCTTTGAAAACAACCTGTGGTATTACTTGGAAGCTGAGTGAAAACAAATCTCCCCAGGTTTCCAGCACTCTCCACCTCTTTTGATAGCATTTGCAAATGAATTTGCGTTATCGCAACCGCCGCCTACCACTGGTTTCTCGCTGGCATCGGCCATTGGTCTTCACTGGAATTTGAATGACAATGAGCCTCCCTAAGGTCCCAGTTATTTTCGCACTTGTCCAATGTAGGTCTGGTCAGTGCTCTCTCGGTCTTTCCGTCCTCCTTGATCCTTCTCGGTTATTTGGTATCACTCTTTTGGGGGGGGGGGCGGTGATGGGACATTAGGAGGGGATAGGGGAAGGGATAGAGAATAAATATGCAGCTTTAATGTTCTTGCTTTCATGTAACGCTTCATGTTTTGCCTCTGCAGCAGTTTGTTTGGCCCGCGCATGTGGCTCATGGGTTTCAATCTCCGCATTCAAGGGTTTTCCTTAATATTTCAGCTGTTTTCATTATTGTTATCTCGTGTATCTTTCCAGCCATTCCTCGGATTCCAATTTCTCCCATCCTTTTTTCAACGCTTTTCGTTGAATTGTTTCTCGAGCGATACTATTATAGGTATTATCCTGGCTTTCTTCACCCATACGTCTTTCAGCTCTCTGGTTATATCTCTGTATTTGCTCTGTTTTTCCTTTTCTTTGATATTCACCCTGTGGTCAGCTAGAACAGCAAAGTCTACGATTTGGCAGAACTTTTGTTTCTTGTTAATTATTACGATATCCGGTCTTCTTGCTTGGATGGGTTTATCTGTTTGTATGTCCATGTCCCATAGGATTTTGTGACTCTCGTGTTTAAGTAATGTATGTTTGTACCATTTGTCTGTACGATCGAGATGCAGTTGTTTGCATAATTCCCAGTGTACTGCCCTCTCCACTTGGTTGTGTCTGTTCTTGTACTCCTTTTTGGGCAAGTTTTCTGAATTCACTTACTATATGGTCTATCGTTTCTTCTTTTTGTCCACGGAGTCTACATTTGCTGTTTTCTTGCATTTTGTCGATCTTTGCTTTGATGTGGTTGGTTCTTATCGAGTCATCTTGTGCTGCAGTTATTACGGATTCCGTTTCTTGGTTTATGTGTCCTTTTCACATCCATGTCCAAGTGTTTTCGTCATTCTCATCTTTTGTCATTCTTATGAATCTTCCATGTAGTTGTTTGCCTTCCCATGTTTCCTTTCTCCTCTTATCCATTGTCTCTGTTTTGTGCATTTTTCAGTGTCTCTCGTCGCCATAATTATCCTTTTAGTGTTCTGCATTATGTATTTTTCTAATTATTTTTTTTGTATCATTCACACAGTCTTCCCTACTAACTCTAACCTCTCCTACCGTCTTTCTTTTTCACATAGAGTAAGGCAACATGGTATTTTGGGTGTAGTGAATTGTACATGGTCATGAGTTTCCTGGTCTTCTGACCGAGCTGTCTCAGTTCTTCTTTAGTCCATCCTATGAACGGTCTAAAGTATCTTACTAGTGATACTGCCCATGTATTTATACCTTTTATTAGGTTTCTGCTATATAATTAAGTTTCCAGGAGTTTCCTAGTTCGCCTGATGTATTCGTTTCCAATTCTCTCTTTCATTTCTGTTGCTGTGATGGCGTCTGGTTCCAAAACTCCCGAGTATTTATAGGTATCTTATTCCCCTAGTGCTCTCATCTCCGTTGTGTTGGATATTCCAAGCCTTCCGCCATTTCCAGATTTCCCTTTCTTATTACTAGAAGTGCGCACTTTTCCATACAAAACTCCATTTGAATATCCTGGTTGAAGATCCTGGCAGTGTTTATTAGTGTCTCTAGTTCTTTTTTCGTCCTTTTAAAAAGGTTTCAGAATTATTATTATTATTATTATTATTATTATTATTATTATTATTATTATTATTATTATTAGTAGTAGTAGTAGTAGTATTTATTATATAAATGATTATTAGGGATGGATTATTACCAACAACCTGTGGTATTCCCTCGAGTATGGGTGACAACAAGTTCCGCCAAATGTCCAGTACTCTTCACCTCTTTTTGACTTATTGCAACAGTCGGTTACCATTGATTTTTCGCTTGCAATGACCATTGAGCATTACTAGAATTTAGATGGTTAACTAAGTCTCTTCAAGGTCCCAGTCGTCTTCGCTCCCATCTAGTGGAGGAAGGATTAGTGCTTTCACTCCTCTGTATTTCCATCATCTGTGATCATTCGACGATTTGGTTTCATGCCAATCGATGCTGACTACAGTTTTTTAAGGGTGAGAGAAGTAGTCAGTTATTATTATTTACTAAAATTCACACAGGCCAGTTCTTTTTGCACTCAACCAGCGGAGGTCTGGCTAGTGCTTTCACTCTTCGGTCTTTCCATCCTCTTTTACCCTCCTCACTTATTTGGTTCAGTGCTAGTTTATGGCAACACACACAAAAAGGGGGTGGCCAAAATGGAGGGGCGCATTGGGGTATTTTAGAATTATACCGTTTCAATTTTCATGATTCTATGTGATCTTCTTTTGTATTTTACATCTGTAGCCGTTTCTGTGTCCAGTTTGTGTCTGTAGTTCATGTGCAGTGTTAGTCTCCACATTCAAGGTTTTCCTTAATATTTCTGCAGTTTTCAAGTTTCCATTATTGTTATATATTGTATCTTCTCAGCCATCCCTCTGATTTCAATTTCTCCAACACATTTTCCAAGATTTTCAGTATTGTTCAGAGCGCTCTTACTACTACTACTATTATTATTATTATTATTATTATTATTATTATTATTATTATTATTATTATTATTAAGGGAGATGAGATCAATGACTCTGGGACAATGGAACCAGTGGAAGGAGCAAGTGTATGGAGAAATCGTGATGAACTTTGAGATTTGACTTCTGTAGAAAAAGAAGTACTTCAGAAGTTAAGAGAGGTTCTTCTTGGAGACGATATCATAGAGATTGCAAATATGAAGAGAAGTGATAGCCGGAAGGTGAAAAGCGAGGTAAAAATAGTTCAAGGAGTAATTCACAACATCATAAGAAAGAACATATCGATTACGGAACTTAACAGAATTCTGTATGCAGCATCATACGTTGTTGCGAATTGTCTTGGCTTAATACAGAAGAAAAAGAGAGAAATGGAGGATAAAAGGCCACACTAGCAGAGGCGGCTCGAAGAAAGTATTAAACGGTGAAAGCCAAGGACGAGCTTGAAAGGAGGTATAGATTGCTGGAAAAGGGAACGATAACCGTTTTAACAATGTTGAAAGAGAAGGTCCACAATGGTGGTATGAAAATTAGGAATTGTGTTGGAAAAAGTGTAGCGCTTTGGCAGAACAACCTTTTCCGGAACAATCAGTCTCAGCTGTATAAAGAATTAAATGGTAGTAAGCAGACGGAAAACAATAACGCTCCAAATGCAAAAGATGCCATGAAGTTCTGGAGTGGGATTGGGTCTATCGAAGTGCGATATAATAAAGAAGGCTAGCTGTTTGGGAGAGGTCAGAGAAAGGCTATCAGGAATACAGCAGATGAAGAACGTTAAGATAACCATTGATGACGTGAAGGCTAGCATACGAGGGATAAAAAACTGGAAGGTATCTGGCCCAAATGGAGTGATAGGCTTCTGGTTCAAACAGTGCCAATGCCTTTATTCACCTATAACTGCTGTCCTGAAAAGGGTCGCAGAGTCGGAAGATGTCCCTGATTGGCTTGTTAAAGGAAGGACGACACTAATTTGGAAAGATCCTGCAAAAGGAACAGAAGCCAGAAATTACAGACCAATTACATGTCTACCACTAATGTGGAAACTGTTGACTGGAATCTTTGCGGAAAAAATTTATGGACATCTTGTGAGTAATGGTGTTTTCCTAATGAACAGAAAGGGTGTCGGAAAGGCTTGAGGAGTACCAAGGAGCAACTACTGATTAATAAGGCAGAAATGCAGAATGCAAAGAAGAAGAAGATGAATCTGAGCGTAGCATGGATCGATTACAGAAAGGCTTATGATATGGTTCCTCATTCATGGATCCGTGAAACACTATTGATAGTGAAGGTTGCTAGGTTGCTTTTGAAGACAAGTATGGCTCAATGGAAAATAGTTCTGACAGCAAACACAAAGGTGTTGGGGCAGGTTGGCATTAAACGTGGAATATCCCAAGGTGTCTTGTTCTCGTTATGTACCCCTGCTATGGTACATTAAGATAGAATCCACAGATCGAGTTTCTAAATATGTCCTTGTAACCAAAAATAATATTACTGACTAGATTGTGTCGAAAATAGTGATTGATCAAAATGTTACGAAATTTTCTCAAGTAGAAAAACAGCTATTGTGTTTTTAGTAAAAAAAAAAGGTTTATCACTATAGTCTAAACTGTTACCATCATTAAAAGTAAACTGTTAACCATCATTAAAAAGTTAACTGCTAACCATCAAAGTTAGCCAACATTTTAGCCTCTGAGTTATGTCCCTTGCGTTTGAAATTTTGCCGTCTATGTTAAAACATTTACGAAAAATGCAATTTTCCCCCAATTTCTCGTAAAAATAACTTTAAACTATTAATAACTTTCTACTCGTAATACTTGTATATATTACTATTTTTGACATTAAGTAATATTATTTTTGGTTGCAAGGACATATTTTAAGAATGATCTGATGATTCTATTTTAAAAAGCACTTTTTAAAAAAATTAAATATGTTTATTTAGAGACACATTTTAAGAGATATAATGGATATTAAATTTAAAAAAAAAACGTAAATGGATCGAGTAAGTTAATATGTGTGAACACCAAATGATGCTTATGTATAACATGATCTTTATATAGACACGAGTGTTTCTGATGGCAATTTTGTGAACAGACCAGAAATTGCTATAACAGTTTACGATTAAAAAAGCTGTGAAAAAAAATGGCAGACGACACTAAGCATACGAATGATTATGTTTGGGGTAGGTTAAGGTAAGGATTAAATAATAAAATAAAATAACCCCCAAAAGAACAAAGTTGAAAAAAAGAATTTGCGTTATCACAATAGCCGCTTACCATTGATTTCAACACATCCAAGTACAATTTTGATGTTAATTTCGAAAATGAGACGTGGCATGGTATGATCCTCACCCGAAACCAAAAATCATAACCATGGCCGAAAACTTCATTTTCATCAGCTTGGACATGGCCCTGTTATTTGTGGCAATCCAGCAATGCATTTCGAAGGTGCTGGCATTTTGAGGGCCCTGTTTTCATAATTTAATCGGTAGAGGGCATTCGCTTCTCCGATGTTGCTCGTTGAACAACGTGTCAGTTTTCAGACAGGATAGAAGACAAATTTAGGAAGACTCGTCCACGGAAAACTCGCCCATGGAAAACTCGACCATGGAAAGCGCGTCCACGGAAGACTCGTCCATCGAAAACTTTTTCATTGAAAACTCATCCGTTTTTGCTAGGTAGGAAACTGGTCCATTACTGAATAAATATCGATTGAAAACAAATTTTATGACCGTTATTTATAAATATATTGTTTTTGAAAGAGAATACACACCCCATAATATATATTTAAAAAAATATTTTTACTTGTATACTGTTGTTTAAAAAAAAATGATTTTTCTAAGTGTCCGTTTTCTACATAGCTTTGTAAGTTTTTAGTGGTTCAACTTATTTCAAAACGTTTATTTAGTTAAAAACAAGTAGTGTCGAGTGTTACTTTAGAACAAATAAAATGACCTACATGAGCGGATCACATTTTATGGGTCGCGATAATTGCTCAGAAATAGAATATTAAATAAAATACTGAAGCAGATATAGTTTTCAAAAGAGACTTTCTCCAAAAGAAAATAAATTTGTATATTTTTAAATATAACTAGACTACCCGTGACGCGTTGGGTCAGTATGTTATATTAGCTATGGAATTCATGCATGAGCGTAACACTTGTGACGTAAACAAAATAGTTTTTTTTTTACATAGGCATCACCACATTATCAAGGCCAAGAGGCCACTCAAGGATAAGGGTTAAAGAGTGTGCAGTAGAAATTGGACAATATAGTAATCATTAGTAATGAAAATTTGGTAAATTTGATAACTTATATGGAACGGCTCATCAAGAACTTATTTACGTTAGACTTAAAGACAACCATATTGTAGTCAGCCGGAAAGCAGGAAAACGGAAGACAATTCCACAGGCGTGCAGTTCTAAGAAAGAAGCTTTGTTCATGGAATCTACGTTTAGGTTTAGGCACAGATAAAGAGTGGGGGAATTATTGATAGTGTTTACAGTTAGACGAGTGTTTCTTGTGAAAGTTTGGTGAGGGGGGGACCATAGATTGAAGCTCATTTCTTTTTACATAACAGAAACATTTCTATGAAAGTATATTAAAATGAAAAAAGAATATAGATAAATTTCTATGAGTCGTTCTGTTTATTATAATTGATTATTTTTGGAAAAAAAATCCAGTTACTGAATTATAAGTGGTTGGCCATACTATTAGGTAAATGTGCACTGAACAGATACCATAATACTTATTATAGTTAAATTCAAATTTTTATATATCTGCTTTTTTTTTACATCGTTCATTTCTGTATTACGTTTAAGTTATTTTAAACCCCACTCTTCCCATGTTAAATAATAATTTCGAAACAATAACGTTAATATTTCAGTGCGCAGGTCATGCGCGCGTGCGCAACAGGATGTCGTAAACCGGAAAGTGGGTTACATACATCGTTACAAGGTCATTTGAGTTTTATAATTATATAGATTTAGATAGGGGAAGAGCTTTTTACAAGCTCTATCTCCCTAAAAAGAAAAACAATAAACAACAAAAAACTGAAATAATTATTTTTTAATACCCTAAAAATATCTTCATCAATAAGAAAATGGCCGTCGTCTGCATACTGTAAAAATGTAAATATTCTAATTAACTGTAAATAAAAAGCGAAATATTTTTGTCAGAAAAGATGTCGTGAAAATCTATCGTATAGTTATTTTTTTTATTTTTTTCTTTTATTTTTGTTTGAAAATTATTATATCACTTAGAAAAATCAATAACGATAGAGAAATGTATTTATCAATTTTATCGAAAACTGTACTTCCGTTATCAAGAGTCTTTTTAGTTTGTTTTTTCTTTGGTATTGTTGTTTTGTTTTTGAAGGAAATATAGTTTTTAAACGCTCTTCCCCTTCCTAAATTATATTTACAAATATTAACATTTATTTTCTTTAAGGGAGAGGTGACTCTTTTTAAAACTATAGGTACCTCAGTATTTTCTTGAATTTTATATTTTTGAGCGATTATGGAGACTCCCAAGATGTCATCCTCTGATATTGGACATTTCTTGTTTTTTAAACTGAATAAACGCTTTAAAATAATTTAAACCACTAAAAACTTACAGTCAGGTAGTAAACGAACACTTAGAAAAATCAATTTTATCTTTAAAAAATAAACAAGCAAAAATATTAAAAAAATATATTAGTCCCCTTTAAAAACAATATCTCCTTCAAGAACGGTCATAAGACGTGTTGTCAATGGATATTTATTCAATAATGGACCAGTTTTTTTACCTCACAAAAATGGACGAGTTTTAGATAGACGAGTTTTTGATAAACGAGTTTCCGGGTACGAGTTTTCCATGGACGAGTTTTCCGGGTACCTAGAAGTCTCCTATCGCTCTTGGAATTTCTACACAATTGGCCAACTAGTAAATGGTCTGCAACAAAAAAGAAGTAGTTTTCAACAAACGGAAATGGAATCATGTCGTTTTTTCTAGAGCGACAATTTTATCGTTCCACATTTCTCGCCTCTTTCGTTTTTACATTTTCTTTTTTTACTTTCTTACATTCTGTGTTTCTTTTTGCTTTCCCCCCTCTTACTTTTCTACTTCCACCGCACCACGTCACTTTCTGTCCACTTTTCGCACAGCTTTACTCTTTCTTTTCTTCGATATAATCAAACCCTCTCTCTCACGCACTCCCTTCAACCCTCTTCTTCTTCTTCTTCTTCTTCTTCTTCTTCTTCTTCTTCTTCTTCTTCTGCTTTGTCGTTTTCCACGGCCCCAACTGATGTGATTACTCTCAGTTTTAGAATCGTTTTTTTTTTTTTTTTTAGTAATCTTGGAAACAATCAAAATGTCGCCTTTGCATGTGGGCGGCAAAACCAAATGTCGAATGATTGCGCGCGTAAAACACACAAATAAAACAATACAATTGCCTCAATTTCCGACCAGCAATCGCAGAAAGAGATTTATAGTCCGTCCTGATGTCGAAAGGCCACAGAGGGTCCCGAGAGAAATTAATTGCAACCCCCTCCTAAGCAACACCCACATTTCGCTTGATTATTGGAAACTCAGTTTTATAACCAAAAATTGTAAGAATTTTAATAGTTGAATTCGTTTATTTATTCATCGATGAAAAAAGATTTGGTACTTACAGAGAGAAGGACTTACTTTTCCGTGAATTCTTGCCTTTACACATAAGAGCCCAGTCGAGCACCGTCAGTGGAAATGACGATAGCGTAGAATGAGAAGCTACGAACTTCTTTTCTGAGAGAAAAGTGCTGTAAGAATCGGTAAACTTTATCTCTGAGTAGACTATAAAGTCAGTTGTGAATTTATTCTTCTGGAAATTTTAAATTTATTCTTCTGGAAATTTTAAATTTATTCTTCTGGAAATTTTAAATTTGTTCTTCTGGAAATTGGCAATTTATCAAGCATATTGCTTTCATCAAAATCAATTGATGATATACAATAGAACTAAGATCAGTGCAGAAAATTCTAGATGTCTCAGGTAAGTTTCCAAACCTTTTATACAGGCATTTAAAATTGTCGTAGACTCTTGATAGTTTAGTATGCTATTCCTATACATCTTATGAGATGACTGATCAATATTTATGCTTTCTAGTTCAAATGAACTGCTACAGCAGTAATTGGAATACACCCTATTAAAGCGTGATTGTCACAACCGGTGAATTTCAAAAATGCAGTCTGGGCGTGAGGACATTTTAGAAGAACGATATGTAATAAAATTATGTTATAAACTTGGAGAAAATGTGACAGAAACGTATGCAATGCTTCATATTGCATTTGGATCATTTTGTATGAATTGAGTATCAGTTTTTGAGTGGCATAAGAGATTCAAGAAAGGCAGGGAGTCTGTGAGGTATGATAATAGGTGTGGGAGGAGTAAGGAAGTCAGAACACTAGAGTTGATTGGCCAAATAAAGAATTTCATGGATAAGGGCCGTCGTGTGTCTATAGAGACAATAAGTGCACCGTTTGATGTCAGTGTGGGAACTGTACACACAATTATTTGCAACGGAACTGATTATACGGAAGATTTACGCAAAGTTTGTCTCAGAGAAGCTCAGAAAGCAAGTTATTGTTATGATAATAGGGAAATGGCTGAGCTGATCAATTCAGATCCCGATAGCCAGACCTTGCTCTCTGTGACTCTTGGTTATACCCTAAGCTCAAGGAAAACCTTAAAGATTGTCGTTATGAGATAATTGAGGAGATGAACGATACTGTGACAGGCCCACACAAGAGGACTTCTCCATATGGGGCCTTCCAGAAGGTAATTGTACGATACAAGAAGTGCATTGCAGCCAGAGGAGATTACTTTGAATGGGACTAGATTTGCAGGTGTGTGCCATTAATAAAAGTGGCCGTTAATCAGAACAAATAGCAAAGAAGTAGAATTTCTACCGCACAGATATTTATATGTTGCATAGAGTATTTTCTAATACAGGAGGAAATACTGAGGGTTTGCGGCCTTGGTCGCATAAGGAAGAATTAGCTGCAAAGTTCTTGGACAAAGAGTTTGGCTTTCTCTGATGCTGACGAGATTACCTCAAGTCCATTGATAATACTTGGGATAGAACACACGCTTCTGTTCAGGATCCTGTTCGCTGTTTGCCAAAACTGGTGGGAATTAAGTCGTTGCCCAGCTACTTTGGACTTGACGGACTGAGCATACAACTCTCTTGCATTTTTATTACGTTTTTTACAGTGGTTGCTAGCAGCCCTGAAATCGGCTTTAATCTCAGTACATCTATTACGTAGAAAGCGATAGAAAATTCGTTTCTGTGCGCAATGTTAACAGCACATTCTGGAAAGAACCGTGGTCATCTGTTAGGGTTTTGCTGGAATTTTTTCGAAGGAATGAAACGGTCTACACCATTCCGTAAGGTCTGATATTAAGGACTGTTTCTTGGCGTTCGGGACAAGATCAAAGTGTAGTATCTGTTCCGGCAGATGCTGCACTTAAGATAATTTGTACCAGTCAATGGAGGGGAGACCCTCTATACTGGGACAATTATTATTTTTGGTAACCAGAGTGCCCCCTTTTTGCCTACTTTTAGGGGAGCTGGTTTTTACCTCACATTAAAAGCGGCCTTGTGCCTAATTTGCTCAGTGGGGGAGCAAATAAATACCATCTGTTCCGGCAGATGCTGCACTTAAGATAATTTGTACCAGTCAATGGAGGGGAAACCCTCTATACTGGGACAATTATTATTTTTGGTAACCAGAGTGCCCCCTTTTTTGCCTACTTTTAGGGGAGCTGGTTTTTACCTCACATTAAAAACGGCCTTGTGCCTAATTTGCTCAGTGGGGGAGCAAATAAATACCATCTGTTCCGGCAGATACTGCAAGCTATGACTAGCTATGACTAGCTATGACTAGCAAAGACCAGATGTGGGGGCAACCCCACATGCCTGACCATTAACCAGCTCCCATTTCCCACCTCTCGGGAGCTGGTCCCCTTTTTCCCTTCCCCCTCCCTTCACTCCTCACATTAAAAATCGGCCTTGTGCCTAATTTGCTCGGTGGGGGAGCAAATAAATACCATCTGTTCTTCAGATGCTGCACTTCTATTTCTTGTTCTCTTTCGGTGGAGGAGAAATCCTTCACGACTGAGACAATTTTTATTTTTGTACCTTTTCTCCACGTTAAAAAACGACCCTGGTGTCTAACTGTCCCGTGGGGAGGCATAGTAAATAGGTACTATAGAGGAAACATCCTTTTTAAAGATAGAATGCAGAGGCAGATCTGATATAAATGTACGGAAGCTATGCCAGTCAGCCATAGTGTGTCGATACACCGTACGATGGAGCGGTACGTTTGAGGGCATTACATTTCGTTTTTATCTTAACTGATACAACCGAGTGGTCGGATGAACCCAGTGGAGACAGAACGGAAGATGAACATAGCTCAGGGCAAGTTGTGATAGAAAGGTCTTGGAGACTTGCATACTGGCTATCAGTGTCAAGCACACGGATGGGTTAGTGCACAATCTGAGTGTGGTCATAAGCAATTATTTTTACAAGGTAGTTACCACTTATCAAGGTCCGGAAGCCACTCAGGGATAAGGGTTATTGCGTGTACAGTAATCAATGGGATAATATCTTAGTAATCATTAGTATTGGAGATTTTATAAAGCATCTTACTTAAGGGGGCGGTTCATAAGGAATTTGTTTATGTTGGACTTGTAGACATCCAGGTTGTAGTCAGGTGGGAAACAGGCAAACAGAAGAGAGTTCTCCAGGCGGTCACTTCTAAGAAAGAAGCTTTGTTCATGGAATCTACATTTTGGTTTTGGCACAGATAAAGAGTGGGGGAAATTTTTGGCCGTGATTTCAGCTAGACGGGTGTTTATCGTGAAAGATTGGCGAGGTGGATCAGAGATTGGAGCTCAGACGAGCACTTGCCATGGAAGTAATGATAAAACAAGGATAAGCTCGCAACGTTGCAGAGAGGAGAAAAAGGCATCCCCCACTAAGCCACGAAGCTTATTTTGTATTCGGTATACTCATAAGCAATGGAGAAATCATGATAGAACCTCCCCTTATCATCTGTCTTGTTTGAATTTACAATATATATATATATATATATATATATATATATATATATATATATATATATATATATATATATATATATATATATAAATTATCAAGCAAACGCCAGGGGAAATTAATGAATTATTCATGATTAAAATTTTAATTAAATTCATTAACGTAAGTTCTTAAAAACCTAAATTTACGAAAACAAGATGGCTGCCTATTTTCTCAAGTTTAGAAAAAACATTTTTATTTTATATTATTTATTTTTCTTACTCACGTTCACCCTTAACAAGGAATATTTCCACTTGAACGTAAGGGGCTACTATTTGGGACCATGCATAGGAATGATTCATAAGATGTTTACGTTACATTGACACTTCTGCATATTAGTATAGTCAGGGGAGCAGGTAGCAGAAAGGGGATTCCAAAATCTAGCTGTTCACGAAAAGAAGATATTAGAGTAGAAAACTATCTGGTATTTAGACACCTCAACAGCGAAGGGGTGAGATTTTGTTGCTAAGCGGGTTTGTCGGGGATATGTACGTCGAGGGGACACAAGTGCAACGAGTTCATCAGAACACATTCCATTAAAATATTTGTAAAACAGGCAAAGTGATGCGACATTGCGGCGATGAGACAGGAGTTTCGAGCTTAGTTGACCAAGTGGGACCTATTAGATTGAAAACTCTTTTCTGGACCCTATCCAAGAGGGAGAGACTAGTGGTAGATGCCCCAGCCCAGATGTGGCAACAATACTCCATGCATGGGCGAAAGTGCATCTTTAGAGGCACAGGTTTCTTTCAAGTGTGAGTAGTCTTCTAGCTCAATAGAGGAAATCCATCTTCTTTGCAGCAGCCTTCGCAGTGTCCTCAATATATTTGTTCCAGTTTATATTGCCAGTGAATATTAGGCCGAGGAGTTTGAAGAAAAATTCTCATATAGGGTGTCATTTGTTATGGATATTGATGTGTGACGCCTAATTTTTAAAACGGATTTTCATTGATATATCCTCACATGTTTGAATCTATGTTCTTTAATTTGGCTCACATATTTGAAGAAGCAATTTCGTCTGTCTGTCACATCTAATTATGAAATAGTATTATTATCACTCTGTCCTGTTCAGATTGAACAGCCGCAACTTATAAATGATTCTTTTTTATTTATTTATTTGAAATAAAGAAAGAACTCAGCGTTTGATAAGGTCAGTTTTGTAGGTGACGACCTGCCCATATTCACCCCTAAACCGCCTGTAAACGTTGGTCTCTTCTGGGTTAACCTTTCCGATCCATCGTTGATCTTAACTAAAAGGTCACTGTTCTATTTCCTCTCCACTATTTCCAAAGACATCATCTTGACCGGTTTTTGACATCTCTGTAGTTAGAAATGGGCTAGGCGAAGGGGATCGCCTATTTGTGAAGCTGTGCCAAAAAATGGTCTTTTTATCATGTGGGATGCGATCGTCGTAATTATTACCAGATACATTCGGATTGATTTATCCAATATGTTTTTATTAGTAGACTTGCAACGATTCCATTGTCCTACTTTTCTTCAGTTGATTATTTTCGGCAAACGTATTTAATCTTCCGAAACGGCTATATAGAAAATTTCCACTTAGCCATGTCAGCCAAATCTGTAATACCAATTTTTAATTAAAAAAAGAAAATCCTTAATATAGTTTGGGTTCCGTCAGAAATTTATCGGGTTAGATTCTGTGTTTGATAAGTTATTACAATTATGCTTAATTTATTAGATCTGGTGTAATCGCATATTTACTGAGATAAACTACTTCTCGTTCTGATAGTCATCCGTATCAAACAGCGTAGCATAATCTGAATACCTCGCTGTGCTCGAGTTTTCTGTTTGGTCGTCTTCTATTTCTTCCTTCTCCTCTTCTGAAACGCACGGCACGCAGAGATTTGCTTGACTCTGAAACAAAAATTGCCCACACAAGAAATTTCACCGTCTTTAATGCCCCGAAAACCTAAGTGCAAGCAAATGATTACGAGCGTTGCTTTAGGACCAGTTGCGCACGCGCAGTAACATTTCTGAATCGACCACTATGACGTTCGCTTCGTCACGCATTATCTACACTCCTTCATGTTCTCTGATAACAGCATGTGAATGATCGCACTGATAATCTCCGGTGTGTACTTCGCCGTGCATATGGTTCTCAGCTTTCTCCATTTCTCATTGTCTGTTCAGTGTTATCCGAAGTCTCATCATCTGCTAAGTCAAACGGCATGGCATTGTCCGAGGTCGCATATCTTTCACATGGCGCGGGACGCCGCTGACAATAACAGCCTATGGGCTGATAACATCTGTTACCGTTCCTTCTTAGAACTTGGACGTATATCGATAAGAAAGGGTCGCTCAGATGATACTGGTTGTATACGGAGGCCGGTAACGTGAGTACTGGATCGATATTCTTTATCTTAACCTTATGTCTGAAGATCCCGCTGGCAGGTGCAGTCAACGATGATGTATGGCCTTTGAGTGCGACATTGTACTAATACATTGCTTCCTTAACAGAGCACCTCCTCCCAGTTGCAATCCACTTAATACAGCAATGGCATCCTTTTACGATACCATTGCTTGCTGGCACATAGGCACACCAAAACAGGATGCGCAATCCCGAGCTGGCAGTAAACTCTCTTAATGAATATTGATTCGAGACGCTGAAGAATGTTTCTGGAGTTCTGTCGCGACAACAGCCAACAAATGGTATAACGTGCTTGACTGCAATCCTCATTTTATCCAATAAACTAGATTAATTGTCTAGCATTCTTCCCGTGATCTAATAGCTGACCTCATATCAGCTTTGGTAACTCTTGAGCAAACCCGCCGAACAAAACACGTCGGATGTATGGATGTGCACGATCTTATGTACTTTATTGATCTGACTACTCGTCATTCCATCACTCCTCGTGGCACATATCAAAGGTACAGGCTCTGTCACGGATTTCACGGTCTCGAGCCACCTGTGTTATACCTGGGTTATTGAATCTACCAAGTTCTGTCTCTAAGGAATTAGAGAAACGTCCATAGATCATTCATACTCTTCTACCAGTGACTTTATCACTTCCAATCTTCACCAAAGCATCATTTCGCTGGTTGCCCTTTTGCGTACTCTGGTCTTTCCGCTGAGCGTGTCTATAATTGCTAAGGGTAACACCTTAGCATCCAAAATGAAATAACTAAATGCGTTTGTGCGCATATCATTTGAATACCCTGAATAAAAACAAACACATATATTTTGGTCCAATCTGGGAACTTTCTGAATTTATTCAAAATGGTCTTTCTGTGAGCCACTTCGATCACTTAAAAAGCCAGAATTTTCTTAAACCAGCTAAACCGAAATATACAAACTGGCGTCCTCAGCACCCATCCGTCGGGATTTGAGCCTGCTCTCATGTCAGCTCACGCAAACTCATACTTGTGCAGCATAATCCTGTTTGACACATTGAAGAGATGTAGAGAGTTTGTCGTTGCTTTATCGTTATTTTCATGGCAAGTGCTCAACTGAGCTTCAATCTATGGTCCCCCCCTCGCCAAACTTTCACAAGAAACACTCGTCTAGCAGAAAACAATATCAATACTTCCCCCCATTCTTTAACTGTGCCTAAACCTAAACCTAGATTCCATGAACAAAGCTTTTTTCTTAGAACTGCACGTCTGTGGAACTGTCTTCCGTTTTCCTGCTTTCCAGCTAACTACAATATGATTGTCTTCAAGTCCAATGTAAACAAGTTCTTGATAAGCCGTTTCTCTTAAGTTAAAAAATTTACTGGATTTCCATTACTGACAATAACTATATTGTTCAATTGACTATTGTACACTCTTTAACCATTATCCTCGAGTGGCCCATGGGTCTTGGTAAGTGGTGATGTAAAAAAATTTTTGCTATAGAATTTTTTTTTTATTTAGTTATGGTGTGAGTAGAAATATATGTAATTTTGTGTATAGTTTTACGATAGAACCTCGAGAAATAGTATATTGTTGCGTTTTATTATAAGTTTGTCTGAAAAAAAGGTAGTACGGGATTGTTCTCTGTTTCATAGTTAAACTTTATGGAGACTTCGATTCTGCCAAATTTGTTTTTAATAGTCTTTGTGTGCTTGTTTCAAGAAGGAAAATCAAAATGCCATTGATATATCTGAAGTATTCTGCGTTTGGGGGTAATCTTAACTTGAAAAAGTTATATTCTAGGCATTCTAAAAATAGGCAGGCTAAGAGGGTCGGCCACAGTGAAAGTGAATTTTTCGATTTTCGATTATTACATCCTAAACAACATGGTAAATTGCTTTTGCTGCATTTTACAAAATGGCTGAAAACATAACAGATTTCTACGCAAATCCTGCCAGAGGTTCATATTATTAAACTGAAACCCGGACAAAATCGTTATTTCAAAGATAAATAAAATAAAAATACAAAAATAAATAATTAAAATAATGTATGTTCAGCAGATTATAATGAAGACGCATCGAAAGAATTTTATCTATGTATGTTCAAATCGATTTATGTTGATGTGTGATCGTGTACTTATACACGTAGTTGTTACAAGTGAAAATGTGCGCGTGTACACGTTTGTGTCAATTAGATTTGCCCGAAACAGTAACATACATACGCACACACACACGCACACACACACACAGGCACACACATGCACATATATGTGACACACATGCATGTATATATCGTTTATATATATATATATACACATACACACACACATATATACACACAAACACGCAAACACATGCATGCATATATCTGAGCTTATATACATATACACATACACACACATACATACATGCATATATATATATATGTGTGTGTGTGTGTATGTGTGTGTGTGTGTGTGTGTGTATTAAATACGTTTGGAGCTAAAATTGCAACGCGAAATTTATAAAATAAACGAGTGTTTATTTTTTAAGAAATATATTTCGGAGTAAAACTTCCTTGTCAATGTTTTATGTTATTTTTTCTCTCTTTCTTCGCCATGATGTCGGGTGGAAGAAAGTTAGGCGAAGAGTCCAAGTGATGTTTAACTGCGGGTTTTTATGAAGTCGGATATGGAACGCGCGGTCCAGCGGTTTGAAAATCTGGGTAGTTTTTTTTTTTGTTTATATCCGTTAGAAGCGCTGACTGAAATTTGAAGAATAAATATATTTAAATACGTTTGAAGCCAAAATTGCAACGCGAAATTTATAAAATAAACAGGTGTTAATGTTTTAAGAAATATATTTCGGAGTAAAACTCCCTTGTCAATCTTTTGTGGATCCTTCGGACTACTGTTTTCAACTTGAGTGTTAGTTTCACAACGTTTGTTGAACTCAGGAATATTTTTGTCGAACTCGGTGGTCTGCACGGAATTTCGAAAGGAACCTTTGATTCAATTCACGAGGTTATGCTAAGATTATAATATATATTTATATGTATACATAATCTATTATTTATAAAATATAGTTTCCATATTGTGGTAAGTTCTGTTTTAAGTCTGCTAAAGAGGTAATTGTCTCCCAGCACTTATGCTGTTTTTTCAATCGTTTTACTAGCCACCGTTTATCCGAGTTTTCAATCTCTTCATCTATTACCTCTCAATATAATTTTAACTCTACTTTTAGAGGACGACATGTTAAACCATTATATAGTTTTCAATATTTATTTACAGTTCTTAATCATGAGTTTTTCATAAGGAGATTTACTCGCACAAGTTGCTTGCGGAGAGCTGAGTAACTTCTGAATACTGTCCTGATGTCATATAGATAAGATATTCTTTGCATTATTTCCGACATTCGAACCTGAAATCATAAAAATTGGTCAGTCATCTCATAATATGTATAGCAATAAAATACTGAATTTTTAAGCGTGATGACGTTCTTTCGTCTCAGTAGACGATGGAGAATCGTGCTTGAAGGTTGTTATGTTGAGTGGTGGCAGCTGCTTCTGTGACTGTGCAAATCGATGCGGGGGCAACAGATTCTGTTGCACTTCGCGCAGGAGTACCCTCTGTCAGGCTCTGCCGATGCTGTTGCTGATGCTGCCTTTTTGCACTTGCTTCTCCTCTCCTTCCCCTATTCATTTATTCTCTCCTCGCTCAGCCGGACACACTTCTTGACTTTGATCCTTCAGGATTCACGGTCTGCAGCTAACGATTCGAGGTTTGCATGGTTGATCTGCCGGATAAGTCCCTTTTGCATACATTATTAAATCTGAGAAGTGGTCTACGAGTTGGTCTGCTGCCGGCTGAGAGCTCGCCATACAGGATGTCTTTGGGGATTCGTCCATCCTGCATGCGAACGACGTGCCCCAGCCAGCTCAGACGTCTCTGGGAGAGAAGGGCAAACATACAGGGAGGAAAGTGCTTTGGCAAGAACGTTTTTGTTCGGAACAAAGTCCCGCAATGTAATACCGAAGATCTTTCTGAGGTTGCGCAGGTGGAAGGCGTTCAATCGGCGCTCTTGAAACATGTAGAAGGTCCGTGCCTCACTGCAATTAAGTAAAATGCTGAAAATTCTGGCTTGATACACCCTCATCATGATGTTCGTGGTCAGCATGTTGTTATTCTACTCTCTAGGTCGGGCGAGCCAAAGCTGTTGCTGTTTTCCCGATGCGGGTGTTAAGCTCAATATCCTGGGAGAGGTTGTTGAAATGGTGGAACCTAAATAGATAAAGTCGTTCACTATTTCCAGTGTGTGACCAAAAATGGATATGCAGGGGACGTTGCTGACACCTTGGGAATGAAGTGTGTTTTGTTGAGGTTTATTGTCAGACGAAACTCGAACGCTTTTTAATCTAGCTGATGGCATGAGTCATTTTATTTCATGTTTTTTAATTGCAACGATATATTTGCTACAATATAATAATCAACTGATTATTGAATTCATAATAATACATACTAAATCTGCATTAATTAAAATAAAATACTAAGCGTATTTTATGTCCGGATAACGGCAAACAGCTACTACTATATATTGGGTACAATATAATACTCAATAGCAAATTGGCTTTATCAGAGTGGCTGAATCTAGCGAAGATTCGAAACCTCGCTAGATTCAGCCACTCTAATGAGTTGTAGACGACGAAACACGTGTCATTTGATAATTATATTTAATATATACACACACACACACACACACACACACACACACACACATATATATATATATATATATATATATATATATATATATATATATATATATATATATATATACCGCTCCCCAAGTAGGTGTACCAACTTGGTTATAGGGAAAATTATTCCCAACTCGCATTTAGATAAAAATGCACTTTCGTAAATAATTGAATTAATTCAAAACATATCGCAAAAACAAACAAACACACACACACACACACACACACACACACACACACACACACACACACACACATATATATATATATATATATATATATATATATATATATATATATATATGATGAAAATAATGGAAATGGTATTCCGACAAAATAGAGAAATATAAAGGAAGAAACTGTATTATGTGTTCATTAACGTTTCGTCTTTATTTCGAGACTTTCTCTGGATGAATGTGATTAAGAAACAAAAAAATTTAAAATATTTTGTACTGGTATTTTTTGTTTCTTAAAAACATTCATCCAGAGAAAGTCTCGAAATAAAGACGAAACGTTGATGAACACATAATACGGTTTGTTCCTTTTTATTTCTCCACACACACACACACACACACACACACACACACACACACACACACACACACACAAACACACACACACAAACACACACACATATATATATATATAGTGAGGCTAAACTAGCAACTACCTAAAGCAAGGTTTAAAACTCGACCACTGAGGGGACAGTTTGTACTCCTATCCGTTATGCTATTCTGCTGATGCTAAGATAATTACATGAATTAAAAATGTTTAAACATTGTCCAAACGCCTAAGCTCCCCTTATCTTACACAAAGAATATTGCTTAATACTAGTGGCAGTTTGTTATCACTTCCAATATGCTCAACCTAAGATAAGGAGTATTTATAGCCCTTCACATACAGTACTGTTTCGCTGTATCACAGCTCATGATTGCGGCTAGACTAGCAACTGCAATATAATATAATATTTCTCCGAGTTTCAAATATCAAGTATTCTCAGTTGGTCATTTTACACTTTTAAAAGTAGACATTACAATATTGTTTCGTATTGCGTATATATACTCATTAGCAATAATATGTAACGAATCTTGCTATTTTAAACATTTAAAGAAAGCTCTATCTAAAAGGATATCAAGCTTTTTGAAGTGGAAAACGAAATTTTTTAATTTATAGAGATTGATTTTCCTACTGCCGGTTCTTAGAATATCTTCAGTATGTTATGTCTGTAGTTGACATTTAGACGTGATTAATTTGCCGTATTTCTCGTGATAGATACTGACAGTCCAGAAGTAATGTTTTAGTCAAATATTAGAATCTCCCGACCAGCAGTAATTATCACATCCGACACCGATGACAGCGAAAGCATGAAACACCAGTGTCTGTAGGCATAAAATAATTATTAATATTATATACTAGCGGGTAGGGGCGCCTGACCTTGCCCGGGCGTAAAATACGGTTAAATCTGATATTTTAATTTGTCCAGAGTTCGTATATATTATTATAGAGTCGTGATTTCAAAATAAAAAAAGTATTTGGGTGCCATCAGCTAAAATCGAAACTGTAGCATTAAAAGCTGGTAACACGCATATAAACTGACTAAAAATAAAAATAAAAATAAACTAAAATGAATGCACAAAATATTTAACGATTTTTAGAATTTTGATTCTATTTTGATTTCTTAAAGCAAATATTAATCGGCTAAAGACCCATAAATGAACGGTCCGTAAAAAGCCAATCATTTTAGGCACCTAGCGCCGCTCTGCGACTTTTAGTTTCGGAGGAGATAGAGTTTGAAAATATGGAGACATATATATATATATATATATATATATATATATATATATATATATATATATAAATATGATTTACTTGTAGTTTCATTAAATACTTTTGCAAGCAAAATCCGATCCCACATTTTGCTAAATCCTACCCTCTGATGAGAAGGAAAGTATTTCTATCAAACTCAAAATGTTTTGATATATATATATATATATATATATATATATATATATATATATGTTGAAAAACACTTTGAAAAAAGTTAAACACATATTTAATTTTAATTTTAAAACGAAGCACAAAATAAGTGTCTATATATATATATATATATATACATACATATAAAATAAAAATTAAATGTGTTTAACTTTTTTTAAAGTGATTTTGAACATGTTTTATTGACTACTTGTTCTTATATATATATATATATATATATATATATATATATATATATATAATATATATGGATATATGCATATATATATCTATATCTATCTATATATATATATATAGATATATGGATATATATATACATATATATATATATGGATATATACATATATATAAGGAGATATATCTATGTATATATATATATATATATACATATACATGGAGATATATGGATATATATCCATATATATATATCCATATATATATATCCATATATATATCTATATATATATATATGTATATATCCTTATATATATATATATATGGATATATATATGGATATATATATATAGTGATATATATATATATATATATATGGATATATATATATATATATATACAGAGACACACACGCATATATAATATATATATATATATATATATATATATATAAATAGATAGATAGATAGATAGATAGACAGATATATAGATAGATAGATAGATAGATTTTATTTTTGAAGTAGGAAAGCAATATTAATAGTAAGGTCGAGAAAGTTTATCCATACAAGATATAAAGATTTTTATGACAACTTTTATTGATAACAAAACCAAATAGTAATGAATTAGATTGACAACCAAGACTTTATATATAAACATATATATATATATTTTTCGATTTTGTTGATCATTTAAAACGATAATACCGTTAATAGCGTCTTCAACCTTAGAAAATCGCCCTTATTTTTTGGGACGTAAACAAATAAACAAATAATATTTATTTATTATTTTTCTTATAGAAGAGCAATTTACGAACACGCACGTTTCGAGATAATACCTGTGGTCGGCGTTTACATTCAAAAGAATGTAGGCGATTTTCTAAGTAAAAAGATAAACTCCAAAGTTGGAGACTCTATTAACTGTATTAACGGGTAAAAAAATCAACAGAACATCGACATAAGTTTAAAAACGATAAAATAAAAAAACATGTAAAGTTATCTATGACTTCGTGACGCAACAGTTAATGGTACGTATGGCCAAAAAATGAAAGAAAAACCAAGTTTTTTTTTTTTTATTAAACGAAGTAAAATATATTAAAATACATTATTCTTGTGCAATTTTTTTTTCCAGAAAGATAAAAGCCTGAATTTTATCATATGAAAAGTAGAATAATATAAAACTTTGTCTACTAAAGAATTTAAAATTTTTCCCCAAAACACAATTGACCGCCATTTTTATATCGGTGGATACACATATTTAAATATTAAAAAAAAAACATTCTTAAATCAATTCCTTGTTTTTCTAAATAAGCTTTCGGGTGATTTGCTATGAGAACATGCAAATATATTATAATATAAGTACCTGAATATCAAATAGTTCTGTCTTTTATCTCAGCCTATAGACTTCGCGTGGCGAAATTAAAAATCCAAAATTTAATGGTGGTTTTGAAGAAACTACGATAGCCTTTACGAGACAAAAAAGTTCATTTACTCCTGTAAATTTTCATGTATTTTTAACGTTCGTTTGAAGATTAAGTATTTCATTTTTTCATAAACGATATATATATATATATATATATATTATATATATAATATATATATATATATATATATGTGTGTGTGTGTGTGTGTGTGTGTGTGTGTGTGTGTGTGTGTGTGGCATCCGTCAGTCGAAACGACTATGGATCAGCGCCGTATTAAGATGTTGCCTGTTTGCATCCTTTTGTGTGACTGTAGAGACCAATTCTTGATTTGCATAGTCTGCCACAGCCTTGACATACGAAGGTTGTTATGCAATTTGCCGCTTCGTCCGGCTGTTCCGCCTGTACACTCGCTCTTCTCCTAGCTCTCTTTGGAGCATTTTCAACATGGAGGGTCCTCTCTATGATGATAATCCC
>NC_136488.1:163928055-163930555 GCF_053919585.1 Euprymna scolopes
TATTATTATTATTATTAGTAGTAGTAGTAGTAGTAGTATTCACTCACTAGAAATTCTCACACAGGCCATCAACAGCGAACACTCACTGGCAATAAGCTATGGTGTTTCCTGGAGTCTGAGTGACAAGTCTCCTCGATGATCATTACAGATGACTTCAGGTTATCACAACAGTCACTTACCTTTGATTTCTAAATGGCAAGTGTATTTAATAACTGTTACTTTTATGCATCGTTTAATTTCCAAAAATACCTGCTAAAATATTCCGCAGTTGTCAATTAACTCATCAGGTATCTGATCTCTTAGTCAGTTTCTGTCTATCACACTCTCCCACTCCTTGTTGTTATTATCCCTGCTCTTATTTGATACAGTGTCTATCGCTCTTGTTTCCGTAATCTCCTTTTTCTTTTCCTTTTAACTCTGTTCATTTACAGTAAAAATATGAATAATAATATAAGCATTTAAACATAGAATACTGTTTTATAAACAAAATAAATATCAGTGCAAGTAATAGTACGATTTATACTGTAGCACGAAAAGTAAAAGAGAAAACAACGAATGTTTTATTTTTTTTCTATATTTAATTAGTCTTGCAAACTTATTATTCCTGAATAAAAAAATCTAACCCGAGTTCAATAGGTGATTCATAGGGGCAAGAAGCGCTGTCAGCTCGACGATCGGGGTTCGATTCTGACATGAGGCACCTGCTTGTCTAGACGCGTTGGATAAGTGATACAGCGAAACAATTTGTCTATAAGTGAATATATTAATCTCCTAAGGAAATCGCCAACTGTCATTAGCTAAAGGTATTGCTTATTGGATAAAAACAATTCGAGCCGGGAACTAACGGTGTTTACATTAAGTTTATATTGGAATTTAGCTTATATTCATAAGATACTGAACATCAGCATAAAGGTTAAAAGTGCTGATTATCAGCTTCACGGCCAAATCTAAACGCACTGAGAAGTTGTGATACAACCAACCAGACTGTCTTTGAAGTTACACACACATACACACACACCCACACACACACACACATATATATAAGGTATATTTAGTAAGAAACAAGGGAAAAGTGCTCAATACGTTAGTAGAGCTAAATATATTTTATTATTATTTTGCCTTAAATCGTCTGACGAGATCGGCAGGACAATTTTATTGTCCTGTCTATTGAAACAACTTGTAATGATTGGAGTAAAAATCTCCTAGGTTAAAAGATAGACAGACACACAGGCAGACAGAGACAGACAGACAGAGACAGACAGACAGAGACAGACAGACAGAGAGGCACAGACACACACACACATATATATATATATATCATAAAATTGCCAACTCATTAATGAAACAGCTGTAATGGAAAAAAATCCAGGAAATAAACGAAGGTTATAAAAAAGAAAACGTGAGTCTGTGAATTTTCAACAAAACGTTGCACTATATATATATATATATATATATATATATATATATATATATATATATATATATATATATATATACACACACATATGTATATATATATATATATATATATGTGTGTGTGTGTGTGTGTTTATTCAATTCTATTTCACCTTTTATCGATACCAATTCTTTTAATTTACGCACCTCGATGTAACTACAGAGCAAATGCAAACAAATGACGAAAAATCTATATCTCAATTTCCAAGATGTTCTCCATCTTACCGTTTATTTTTTTCAGCAGGTTAAAATGTTGAATTCTTGACAACACCTGTTTCATAGTGCAGAATCATTCTTTGTAATTATTATGTAATTTTTTAATCTATTCAGCCCTGACTCTTCAAAAGAATAGGAACTAATTGACTTTAAAATAAAATAACAAGAATATGAGCATGATTACAAAATCCGAAAAATCGGAAGAGTAGTTGCAATTGCGTTTTTTTAGACACGCCATTTTTTTTAATAAATTCAAAGATTAACATAATAATTACAAGAATGATCCTGCGCTACGAAACAGGTGCTGTCAAAAATGAAACATTTGACATCTTAAAAGAAATAACCGGTAAGATGGACGTCTTTAAATTTGGAATATAGACATTTTGCCATTTATATATATAATCATCCACATGCATTACTGTTTCGTTGTATCACTACTCATCAGTGCAGCTAGACTAGCCACTACCTCAAGTCAGGTTTGAGACCGCCTAGACGACAGTCGGTGCCGCTAACCGTTACACTATTCGGCTGCTGTTAAGATGGGTATGTGAGTTATCAATATTCAGAATTATCCCAACGCCTAAGCTCCATTTGTTCACACAAAGAGCATCGCTTAATACGCTAGTGACAGTTTGTTTATCACTCCCCAATATGCTCAACGCAAGATAGGAAACACTTATAGTCCTCTATATACAGTACTGTTTCGCTGTACCACAGCTTAACAGTGCGACTAGACTAGCAACTACCTCAAGCCAGGTTTGAACTTCGCCCAGACGTTTCGATGAATAACAATCAGGATCCTAAAAAGAAGTATTACTTCTATCCCAAC
>NC_136488.1:163935555-163943055 GCF_053919585.1 Euprymna scolopes
TCTATCCCACATAAACGCGTGATTATTGGTTGCGGTGAATGAGTGTGTGAATAACAAAGAATGTGATTGGCTGACTAGCAACATCAGCACCACGCGGTTACATAAATCCCATGCAATCACAAGACAGAAACGCAGAAAATTCTGTGTAGCTTAATTACCATATTTTCTACACTTACGATAAATATATATTATGTTTGCGTATTTATCGGGATATTGAATCATTTTCTCTATAACAAGTAAATAAAAGTGTGTATTAATATCTTCTTAATCCTACTTTGAGGCAAAAAACTATTGAAAAAATAAATAAAGTGCAATTATTTCAGCAAAACTGATCTGACAGGTGCAATATGGAAGTTCGCAGATATCTATATTTGATATCAATATCTGATATCCATATTTGATATTCATTTTTTGTATCCATATATGGTATTAATATTTGATATCAATATTTGATATCCATATTTGATATACGTATTTGATATGTATATTTGATATCAAGATTTGCTATACATATTTGATATCAATATTTGATATCCATATTTGATATACATATTTGATATACATATTTGATATACATATTTCATATCCATATTTTATATGCATATTTAATATCAATATTTGATATACATATTTGATATGCATATTGATATACATATTTAATACACATATTTCATACCAATATTTGATATCCATATTTGATATACGTATTTGATATCCATATTTGATATACATATTTGATATCCATATTTCATATCCATATTTTATATACATATTTGATATTCATATTCCATATCCATATTTCATATTCATATTTGATATACGTATTTGATATCAATATTTGATATCCATATTTAGTTTCCACGCAGTCATCACTGAAATTTAAAATAATAGAATTCAAACTTGAACTGAACACAATATAAATATATTGAAATTTTCAACTCATAAGTTATGCTTATAGTTATCTTCCTAAAAACTTTTTGAACAACTCAAAACAAGCTGAAATTTCGGCAATATTTATTAGTTTATTGATTTTTATTTATTGATTAATTTATTGGTTGATGGATATTTTCTGGTTCTTTGTTAACGTTTTACATTAATCTGGAGAATCTGAATTTTCAAGAGAGCTTCCATTCACTTCTAACCTTCTTTGTATGAAACTAAGTTTAACTAAATGTGGACCCACACTAGACAATTTACACCTGGCAATCGTGTTACAAAGTTCGCAGTGATCGGTTAATTATTTCGAAAATGAATCTCGTACAAAAGAAAGAAAAACACATGCTTAACTTACTGGTAAAGATTAAACGGGGAAGTCACGTTTACGTAAAAGAACTAGTGTTCATTAAAGAATATAATTCATCAAATGGCACGAAAATCTGTAAACAATGAAAGTAGGTAGCGTTACAAATCTTATTGTTAGGATGGCATTAGTTTACTAAACTTGTTTGCTTCAATGATTACAAGAAACCTTCTCTACCACCAATAGCAATGGCCAAATACTCTTTATTCAGATAAAGTACATCTTTTAAACTCTTCGACCTAACGTTCACAGGAAACATGAGTTGAAACAATTACATTGAAAACATTGCCAGGACCGCTGCGAGGAAGGTAGGTTCTCTCTACCCTGCTAGAAAGCTACTAACGCCTGAAAGTATCCTGTACCTCTATAAGGCCACCATTCGCCCATGTATGAAGTATTATTGTCATATTTGGGATGGTGCATCTGCTACTAGTCTCTCGCTCCTAGACAAGGTTCAAAAGAGAGTCGCCAACCTAATAGGTCCTGAATTGTCATCTAAGCATTAGCCTCTGTCCCATCGACGAAATGTAGCATCCCTCTGCCTGTTCTACAAGTACTTTAACGGTGAATGCTCAGACGAACTGAAAGCACTTGTACCCCTTCGACGTAAATACCCCGACAAACCTGACCAGCAGCTAAATCCCACCCCTTCACAGTAGAGATTCCTAGATGTAAGAGAGCCTTCTACTCCAGTAGTTTTTTCCATACAACTGCTAGACTTTGGAACTCGCTTTCGGTACCTGCTTCCCCAACTGTAATGACATGCAGAAGTTCAAGTGTACCGTGAACCAACATCTTGCTGCCTAACTCCCCACATAGTACCCCTGTAGCTTATATCCCTGATAGTAGCCTCCTACATCAAAGTGGCAATGTGCCTTGTTTGGGGTGAAAATGTAATAAAAAAAGTTAATATAGAGACGATATAACAGTGTTTAGAGTTTGGCTTTCGAATCTCATATGCTGGCATGTTTTGTGGTACTTCTACACTATTGGGGCGAGATTTTGTAGTCGATAAATGGGGTTTTCAGATTTAAAAAAAAAAAACAATAGTTTCAACTGATTTTTTTTTGTCAATTCTAATAAGTTACAATGGTAGCTTCCAAAATATGCAGTCGAAATTACCTGAATATTAATGAATTATTAAAAAAAAAACCAACTTTATTCTTGTTAGCAGGTAAAAAAATTGTCGCCATTATTGTTTAATTTGAACGAAAAATTACCTCCCAATTGAACTCTCCTGTGTTTTACGATCGTTTTCATCAAATTCTTTTTTTTTTCTTTAATAAAAAATTTCTACCTTATCGGTTTTCGTTATTTTTGGATATAATCATCTTAAAAATACGAGGAATACGTACATACCATTGCTTTCATGTGAAATTCAGTTTTAGGATTTCCGAAAATCTCGTCCCAATTCTGTAGAAGCACCTCATTTGTCGATATCTATGTTCACGATGCAACTCCCTGCAACAATAATTCGAAGAACACTGCTGATCAAAATTTTTCCGATAATCTCTTCTCCGATAAAGCGGTGCAATGGGAGAACATCTCTCCTTTGACCATCAACGCTCGAAACTGCATTTTGCCTGTTGAAACGAATGGTCACTTATTGAGGAAGCCTTTTATCTTAAAAAGTCGCTTGTACTGACTTTCATTTCAGATTTGAAATCGAAGACTTATTTCGAATCCGTTGTATAAGTCGCTGGAAAAATAGTTACATCATTCTGCTGCTCCAGAAAGTACCTGGTTTCTGATGAAATCCTTTACCTGTTTAAGAATCAAATCCAGCTCAAGATAGGTTACTGCTACCACATCTTGAGAGGGGGGGGGGTCGCTCAGAACATTTTTTCTTGCTTGTACAAAACTGACTTCGTAATCTAACGGAATTATCTGTGTAATCCCTTCCGCACATAAGAGAGGTTATTAGTCTTACTCCACACTTTCAGGGTGTACATGCAATTTATTCTTTTCTGTGTATATAAAATAAAACGAGACTGTCGTGAACAGAGCCTCTGTCCTAGAACAATTATATAGGAATGTTTTCTTAGAGACTACACCATATCCTTTTTTCGAGTTTAATCTAAACAAACACCTGTGATGTAGCCATGTGAATTAATCACTGTTCTTAATCCCTTCTTAGTACTATTCAATCATTTAAATGAAAATCTCATAAACCATTATTCTAAAATCTATAAATAACTTTTGACCTTGTAAAATAATAAACCATTAGTATAAAAAAATATATAGTTATACAAGATGAAGAATAGTGGTTTGATACAAAAAAAAATCTGCCTATATATATATATATATATATATATATATATATATATATATATATATATATATATATATATATATATATACTTCTACTGCCAAACAATATCGCAGTTCACAAGAGCCATGACAGTCAACAAACCGGAAGTGGAAGACTCGAATTTCGCCCTCATTTGGGCTCATAAGTTAAAGATAAACTCGGGCTTCGAATTCCGAGTTCGGATATGTCTAACTGATGATTTCAAATGAGGGCGAAACTCGAGTCTTGGGCTTCCGGTTTATTGACTGCCATGGCTGACATTCTTTAGCTGTGGAAATCATTAATATATATATATATATATATATATATATATATATATATATATATATATATATATATATATCATAATCGTCTACGTCTCTAATGAGTTGTAAACAAGAACACACGCGTCAGTGTATAATTATATTTTAAAAACAATATATATTCTGCTCCCCATATGGGAGTACCAAACTGGTAAAAGGAAAAATTATTCCTAACTCGCATTTAGGTAAAAATTCACTTTCGTATAAATAATTGAATTCATGCAAAAACGTATCGCAAAAACAAAAACAAATAAATAACATCTATGTAAATCGCGATATATTCAAGCAGTCGTGCGAGATGGCCTAGTGGTAGAAGATTAGGCTTATTTCCATGGGATCCTGATTTCGAATCTCGTTATGTTCAGCCACTCTGATGAGTCGTATACGACGAAACACATGTCAATGGATAATTATATTTTAATAATAATAATATATATATATATATATATATATATATATATATATATATATATATATATATATATATATATATATATATATATATATGTTCCGAAATTGTGTCTGGGGAGTCGGCTGATCTCAGTTAATGTTTATAGATGTGATGTCTACCGCCTGCATATCAGCAGTAAATATCTTAGTTGTATAGGACGCATTATTTGTCACATAGTAGAATGTAGAACTAGATAAAATATAAAAAAATTAAAATCGAGGCATAGCCAATAGATTGCGCCGTAGCCCATACGGTTAGATCGTCAGTATTGCCCACTTCATGCGTGCGACGACCTGGGTTCGCGCCTACGTCGGAGCATGTCACTGATGAGATGCAGTCCATCGAAACCCACTTTGGGTCTGGTGTTTTCGTTGTCGATGCAATTGCTCGATTCCATCTAATTCTGAGTTCTAGCTTCACCATGAAAAAGTGTATGTGAACGGGTATTTATATATATATATATATATATATATATGATCTCCTCTTAATGTCTAATATATATATATATATATATATACTAGCATGGGTACCCTGGGTTGACATGAAGTTCTATTTGAAACACACCGATATACTAATCATTTTTATTATGGGCAACGTGGATACCCCCACAACAAAAATAAAAGACCGGATGAAAACATTTAAATATAATCACCCCCAAAAAAGGAGTATGTGATACCCTCTCCACCAGATATTTCGGCAGAAGGGCTACAAAGAGATGAAACTATTCTCCGGATATTGAGCACTGGAAAGACCCCCCCCACAAAGAAAAGATAATTATAAATAAATCATTACAACGTTTGTTTCAATAAAAATAGCAGTGAATGCCTGTGCGATCGCGAAAAAAAAAAAAAAGATCTACCAAAAAGTAATTCCAAAAACAATTAAATGACATTTTTCGTCATTTTATATTTCTAATGTAATCCCCCCCCCCCGAAAAAATTGAATTTGTTATATTTTGGGGTTCGTTCTGCTTATAAAATTGTTAGGTGAAAGTACAGAATGGTTTAATAAAAATTAATTAAATTTATCGTTATTTTATGTTTCAAATGTAATACCCGCACCCCAACCACAAAAAAATAAACCATTTTGTATTTGTCATGTTTTATCCCCCCCCCTCGATCGCCAAACTTGAAAAAAATGCTAAAGATGACATCTCTAGTTGAACGCTTTGTGGCCAAACAGTTGGGTGCTCATTTTACGTTAAATTTATATAGAAAAGTTATCCTCTACGCTAAAATGTTAAATTTTGTTGCAAAATTTCTCTTTCATATTATTTATAAAGACTGCTTAAACGTATTAGGCCACAAATACCAGGTCTTAATTTTGGGGGTCAATGTCAAGTTTCTTTCCAACTCCCTCAAAAACTTTAAAATGACGATTTTTAATGGTTTTCGGTGGTGCTGAAAACGAATATTACGTTTAAATTTGGGGCAGATAAGTAGTTTTCATGATATGAAGAAATTACTTTTTCAAAAAGTGGGGGATCACTTTCGTATATAAATTTAACGTAAAATGAGCACCCACTTTCTGGTCACCTAGTAATTTTTTCATATCATAAAACAAATTTAACTGTGATATTCGTTTTCAGCACCCTCGTTAATTGGCGCTTTTTTTTACTAAGAGATGCGTTCATTTTTTCATCTCATAATTTAGGACGCTAATTATGCTGTTAGTAAGTTTACAAAAGCATACTTTTGTTTTCATTCTTTTTTCATTATACAACTTGTATAGTTGTGAATAGGTGCCTCTGCACTTTAACATTTCACAAAAATTCTGTTTACATGAGAAGGCGGTTAAGTAAACTACAGAAGCACCTGGTAAAAACTATACAAATTCTATAATTGAAAACCCCCACCCCCCAAAAAATGAAAAACGAAAAAATCTTTTTGTAAACCGATCGCTCGTGTAAGCTTACTGACAGCATTATTTACGTCCTAAATTATGAAAAAATAAACGAATCTCTTAGTAAAAAACAGCGCCGGTTTTCGGTGATGCTGAAAATGAATATCACAGTTAAATTTGTTTCATGATATGAAGAAATTATTAGGTGGTTAGAAAGTGGGTGCCCATTTTACGTTAAATGTACACAGGAAAGTGATCCCCTTTTTAAAAAAAGTAATTTTTCATATTATGAAAACTACTTATCTGCTCCAAATTTAAATCTGATATTCGTTTTCAGCACCATCGAAAACCATTAAAAGTCATCATTTTCAAGTTTTTTGAGGAGTTGGAAAGAGACTTGACATTGACCATTTTTTCTAGGGATTAAACGACGCTGGGTCAGGTCGTAAAAATTTAGCATTTTTAATTTAAGATATTAAATAAATTATAAAGAAAATCTGTTTCGCAGGCAATTAAACACACTTGCTATGGTATAATTATTATTATAAATCTTGGCCAACACCGATTAAATTTTATAAACAACAAAAAAGAGCAGGGGATGATCGATTTTGTTCACATGTGTCTCTGACTAACTCAGCCCTCGTGAGGATGCAAGTAAATGATGACATTAGTTTTATTTTTCTCTAAAAAATAAAAAAGGTTACTTAAAAATTAAGAATAAGCGAAAAATATTTCCTCCGAATTAAAAATAAGAATAATAATTCAGCTTAGAATAATATTTCGAAATGAAAACAAAAACAGGAAATATTGAATAACGTAATTTTTTAATTAAACTATCACAGTTATTTCCCCTTTTGGTTTTCTGGGTTTTGGTTTGAATATAAAACAGTTTCAGATTTCAGATATAATAAGTTAAATCAAATATAACTTTAAATTTAAATAAACTAAATAATGAAAAATGTTTTAATTAGTACAGTTGCAAGAAAGCTATTATGTCGAATAAGTAATGTCGTCGAGGTAATTATTTAAATAGATTTCATATGTTAATGACTGTAACTCAATAATGTAAAAGTGGTTTGAAGAATCTTATATATTGAGAGTACATGTAGAACATAATGCCTCCGATGACAGAAGTATTCTAACATGGTCATTAATATTTCATCACAAAGAGAGGTGTACACACACATGGCCTTTATATTTCTTTGGTCATTAGTAGTTGTACACACAGACACACACACGAACACTACTACTTTATATATATATATATTTTTTTTTACACGGCGGTCACCACTTA
>NC_136488.1:163945555-163948055 GCF_053919585.1 Euprymna scolopes
GAACTATAAGAGTAAAAAAACTGGAAGTCCAAGACTCGAGTTTTGCCCTCATTTGGACTCATCAGTTAATCATATCCGAACTCTTACATCTGAGACGAGTACTTTGCCACATGAGTAACCGTACCACGCACAAAGAAGTCTATCAACATCATTATATATATATATATATATATATACATATGCATTTCGATTTCCTTTCTAAATCATCTTTATTTTAATTATTCTTCTTCATTTCTTCATATTACGTACTTATAAGTTAATAATGTAGGTTTTGTTACATACCTCTGCCTCTCCTCCTATTACCTTTTATTTTACTATCTCTTACCCCTCCGTCTCCCTTATTTCACCTTTTATCTATTTTATCTCTTTGTTATTTATTTCTATAACCCAAGTATATGGCCCCCTTCTTAGATGTATTACCATCTATTATAATTTGAGGTATATCTTGTTTGTAATCTTGGAAACTTTTATTTGTTTGTACTCTTGTTAATTTTCGAATTTTATGTCTGCCTGTATATTTATTTTATTACTATTATCATTATCATCGTTATTATTATTAGTAGTAGTAGTGGTAGTAGTAGTAGTAATGGTAGTAGTATTATCCTTATCATTATTATTATTATTTTTATTATTATCACTTATTATTATCGTATGTTTATTATTATTATTATTATTATTATTATTATTATTATCATTATTATTATTATTATTATTATTATTATTATTATTATTATTGCTACTACTATTAGCATTGCTTTTATCATTTTTTCATTATTATTATTATCATTATTATTATTATCATAAAAATTGTTATCATCATTAGTATACTATTATTACTACCATTACTGCCACTATTATTAATATTATTATTATTATTATTATTATTATTATTATTATTATTATTATTGTTGTTGTTGTTGTTTTTGTTGTTGTTATCTTCATTATTATAATTGCCGCCATTATCTTTATCATTAAGCATATTATTTTTTAAGATTTCTTCTTCTTCTTCTTCTTCTTCTTATTATTATTATTATTATTATTATTATTATTATTATTATTATTATTATTAATATTATTATTATTATTAGTGAAAATTTTAAAAACTTTTAATATTTAATTTTAGATTATTTATTTCCATTCCGATAAATATATATATAAATACTTTCGTGCAAAAGAAAAACAGCCTTTATATAAGTCGTTACAGCTTTTATTCTCTTATTTTTTAAAATGTTTCTCTGCATACATATCTGCGTATGTATACAAATATTTATGTGTACTCCTTATTACAAATCCTTTCTTATAACTCACTATTATCCACCCTTAACTTATATCTTGTCGTTGACATCTTAATTTAAACGTTTCTAAATTTGGCATATTGTTTTAACCCCTCCACCTTTCTAACAGTAATGCAAGGTAACTAGACTAACCTCTTATGTATTCCTTACGCGTTTCGGTTCTTCTCTTTTTCTTTTTTCTTTTTCTTTTCTTTCATCTTTCTTTCTTCTTTCTCCTTTTTCTTCTTTTTAAACTGCCACTTCTTTTTTTCTTCTGATATCTCTCTAGCCTTCTCTTTTATCTTATTAAGCTTTGATATATCCTTTCCCCTCATCGCCTTCTATTTTTTAGTCTCAAATGCCACTAAGTATCACCCCTCCCGCTCGAAGTCAGCGATTTGGTATTTTATTTTTTATATATAGAAAATGTTTCCCTTTTTCACTTAAGAACCAGATGCTTTGAATAGCGGATAAAAAACTTTATTTCTCTCGTCTGATGAGGAACGTTTGATTTTTTAATAAACCAATTGCCCCGAAACATTAGCATGTTCAGTGTAGCGAGTATGTAATATTTGCCTATATAAATAAAATTATATATATATATATATATATATATATATATATATATATCGATCTATTCCTCTTTCTTTTCTTTCCCCCTCTTACTATATATATATAGGTAGGTATCAACTTAATAAAGGCAATATTTTCGAAATAATCTATATATAAAGCTGAATGTCTTTGTGTGTGTGTGTGTCTGGTCACGAATAGGCTCCTATATGGTTGACTATTTTAAAAAAACTAATTTCATATGATGATAGAAGATGTATCGAGACACAGGAAGGGATATGTTTGATCTGGCAGAAAAGTTGTTTGTTAAAATTATGTGGTCTGTGTTCGCGCCTGGTCCACAAAGTATGAAAATAAAAAATTTAAAAATTAAAATAAAAAACGTTTACAAGTGTTTTTGATATAGATGTACATAATAATACTTTGATAAGTATGTTTTAACTTAAATAGGGTTAGTATATTAAAATTGTGAGGTCTGCGTTCGCGCCTGGCCTCCATAGAATGGAAATAGGCACAAACTTTAATAAAGACTTTTCATATATATCTGTGTAAGTATACTTTGATAATTATGTTTCTGTTTGAAGAAATATGGTATAATAAAATTATGGGGTGTTCGTTCGAACCTGATCTCCATAGAATGGAAATATGTCACAAAG
>NC_136488.1:163950555-164075555 GCF_053919585.1 Euprymna scolopes
TGAAAAAGACACAAAAACATTTACAATTTTGCAAATACTGATGACTAAAGATGCATTCGTTTTTCGTACCTTTTCACCACTGAAGTGTTAGGTTAGTGAGATAATATGATCAGCACTGGTGGAACTTTGGCATGGCTTGATTATTTAAGAGGCAGGCTTAATAGAGATTTAATCACATAAGATTTGAACATGACTATGTCATAGTCAGCCGGGAAACAACCCGAGGGTATTGTGTTTGACAGACAATCAGTTCTAGGAAAGAAAATCTGCTCGTGGAATTTTAGTTTAGTTGTAGACACAGAGGGAAAGTTGTAAACGGATATTGTATCTAAACAGGTATTTGTTGCGAATGTTTTACAGGGAAGGACAATAGATTAAGCTCAGTCGAGTAACCATAGTGGGGAAACAGATTCGCAACGTGTCTTCTGTGAGAAACGGGAGTGGGAAGGCGGAAAGGTTCTCGACAATCAATTCGGAGACAGTTTTGTACCCTGGAAAATGTATTCTTAGGAGCTGCAATCCAGATGTCGCAACACAGTACTCCGTCTTATTTAAGCATACTTAAATTCACTCAAGTGCTACTACTATTACTCGTATATATATATATATATATATATATATATATATATATATATATATATATATATATATTATTTTACGCATCAACATAAAACATTATGTTTCTATTTTCAGTGTTTATTTCAACAATTCTCAATACGTGTGAGTGAAGCAAATGAACTTCTTCCGTAGATCAGTCTCTCTGAAGACAACGGTGTCCTGATATAAAATGCACTCAGCATTAACGTTATCGTTTTATTTCTCTTCACGTAGCAAAATTCAATCATGTTCTGCAAATTCCGCCCCCCCCCCAAAAGTGATAACAAAGAGCCGAGAAGGGTCAAGGAGGGTGGAAAGACCGAGGAGTGAGCACTGGCCAGACCTCCGCTAGACAAGTGCGAAGAGAACAGGGATCTTGGGAAGCCTTAGTGCGACTCAAATTCCGGTATAAACCAATGGCCACTGCCAACGAGAAATCAATGGTAAGAGGCTGTTGCGATGATGTAAATTTATTTTCAAATGCTATCGAAGGAGGAGGAGAGAGCTGGACATCTGGGGAGACTTGTTGTCACTCAGCTTCCAGAGAACACCACAGGTGTCCGATCAGATCGTTTGCTGACTCGTGTGAAAGCTGCAGGTGAGCCAATAATAATAATAATAATAATAATAATAATAATAATAATAATAATAATAATAATATTCCTCTACAAATACCATGAATAACATGGGAAAATCTAATAAACCTACAGCATTAAAACATTTACAAAGACATGACATTAACTCAGAAAATTGTTTGTATGACGATAAAGCAAAACAATCAAGCAGCCATTAGAGTTTATTGAATTTTAAAAAATCATTTGATACAGACAGAATACGGGTTTGGATAAATAATTTACTGTTTAACTCAGAGAAATAAAAAAATATTTTGTTGTGAAAAAGCACTGCCTCTTGCTATTTCAAAAATAGCATTCGAAAGTTAAAACTGTAAAAATTCTGGCAGTCATGTCCATTTCAAAGAATGTGTGGGATAACCGGATTTTTCAAATTCCAGAACCGGTGGGCTAGGGAGATGATATTTCGCCCGGGTGCTTATCAATAGCAGTATAAGCGTATAATAACTTCCGGCAGTGTGAACGCGTTCCGGTCCACTCACGAAATATATTTTCAAATCTTTTTTCTCTGTGGTGTGACTAACTATTACTAATTTCTAGCTCCAATGATTTTTTAAAAACTTCCCACGAGTTAGTTGTGTGAATTTCGAGTACCATTCAGTGAATACAATATTGTATACATGAAAATGAAATTTATCCTACTATGAAAAGATTAAAAGATATATTATGTCGGAATTTTCCAGTAAATGCTCTCCTACATAAACCATTTATGATAAAATTCTGTTAAAGTCAAATAACATAAAAGAACTAATAAATATTCATAATATACAGGTATTAAAAATAATAATAGTAGAATTAGCTATACACAATCATTAATAAATGTAACTATACAGATAAACATAAATGTCCACTACATAAAAAAGGTTTATGATAGTGTATAGTTTATTAAAGAAACGTATTCAAGTCTAGAGAAATTTTACAAAGGTGATACTAACACTGATTTCAAGTCGAGATGCAGAAAACATAAAGTGCTTTTCAATAGCATGAATAATAAGCGTGACATTTAATTTTCACAATTGTCTCTAAAAAAGTAATAAAGTTATAAAAATGAAAGAAGCTTCTACCCCTTTATCTCGCAATCCCATCTGTTTTACTTCCCGTAAGCAAAATTAACTATTAATTCGTTTACCAATAGAGATAAACTACTGAACCAAAAAGATGAAATAGTTATTAACTGTAGCCGCTTCAAATAGTTCCTCCCGGATTAATGTGATTAACTGATTTAATTTGTGACAAAACAGTTCTTTCAGCAATGTGTAAGAGTGAGGAGGAAAAAGAAAAGATAAAAGGAAATTGTCGCCTTATTCTATGCATGCACAATATGCAAATGAGATGTTCGATAAAAAAAATAGCCTTGTTCTTCAGAAGAGGTTGATTTTTGCCTTGACTATTGAAGTGACGAGTTGTGTCAGCAGTGTGTCGTATGTTGCAAGCGGATTATAGACTTTCCCATTAAAGTGTCGAGTTGTGTCAGCTGTGCGTCGTGTTTTGCAGTGGGGAGGCTCTTGTTAGCAGAACATAGTGTTGGAAGTTTGGCATCGTTGCCTCTTGATTTTTTTTACCGCAATTAATATGGCAACAACCTAATACATTTTCCATATTATTCCATAAAAAGCACTATAATAAATATACTTTATTTTATAACTTTACCGGCTAAATATACAACTTTATTACTTTAAATCATTTACTATTTGTAATCCAATAACTTATTTAATTAATTATTAATTAGCTTAATTGTTATGTTTGCAAATAACGTATAAGGCAATACAAATGAAGACTCAACAAACAAAGGTAGATCAATAAGAAGTGTATTAGGAAAAGTATATTCACAGTATATTTACATAATGGTTGTCAGGTAAGAGAGTCTTGGCTGGAGAACATATCTGCTCTCGGCTCAGCCTTCGGTGGCTTCTGGTTAACACACCCTCAGATTAACCGAGTCTTGTTATTTATGTGTAATATTATCCACATATGTAAATGAGTGGGTGCCACCACAACATTAATATATAAGAACCTCAGTAATTCGTTATATGGTTGTATAATATTGTAAGTTAATGTAACTCAATTATATTTAATAAAATCAGTAGACAAATCAATACAAAACCCATAGTAAATTGTTATAAGTACAAGAGTCAGAGATGATTGCATCTTTACTGAACAGATACATTCATGACCTGAAAATTTCGATTCTCTGTTACAGATACTGACGGTGTGAAACTCTAAGAAAGAAACCCTTGTCACGGACATATGTCAGAAACAGAGATGCACCATTAAATTCTTGGATAAAAGTACATTAAGAATGCTGGTGATTATGCAGAAAAATAAATTCTCATGCTCAAAAGGTCGCTCGTTTTAATGGTACCATTCATGTCTCTGTAGCTCTTTAACTGTTAGAGTTAAAAAGTAGGAGACTTTACGGTCGTTACCAAAAAAAAATAAATAAATAAAAATAGGAGACTTTTAGGTCGTTACTCTCGTATGACCAAGGTTGAAATCTTAATCTGAACCTTGAATGCGGAGACTAATCCACATGAACCTTAACTACGAACCTTAACTGCAACGGAAGTAAAACAGGGTCTATAGATACAAAAAACCAAGAGAACTGACACCACAAAGAAAATAATTTTAGTGTCGACATCTGCAAAAGCAACATTAAACAGTTCAAAAGATTTGACAGACCAAGGAGAGAAAGCTCTAATTAGACCCGCATTGTGTGTGCTAAGACTGCGACCTTGGAGAGGCGTATTGCCATCCAAATTTCCAATAAATACCAATGATCATTGTCAGAGAGAAGTTAATTGTAAGCGGTTGTTGCGATGATGCAAGTTTATTTGCAAATACCATCGAAAGAAGGGGAGAGTACTGAAATTCTGGGGAGTCTTATAATTACCCAAACACAAGAAAATAACACTAGTTGTGGTTAGTGAGCAACCTATTATGATAACATGGGAGAGAAATCATAGTTAGTCATTAATAATAACAACAACAATAATAATAAAAATAATAATAATAATAAAAACAATAATAATTACCATATTAATAGTAATAACAATAACAACAATAATAATTATAATAATAATAAAAATAATAATAATAACAACAACAATAATAATAATAAAAACAATAACAATGATAATAATAACACCAACAACAATAATAATAATGACAATAACAACAATAATAATTCCAACAACAATAATAATGATAATAATAAGAAGAAAAATACTATTAACAACAACAACAAAAACAACAACAACAGCAACAACAACAACAACAACAACAACAACAACAACAATAATAATAATTGTTACTCATATAAAAAGTGAATACATGAAACACAAAAAGACAAGTAGGATCAAAAGACAAACAAATAAAAACGCAAATCAAATTTCAGAATGTGCTTAATTTCAGCATGGGCTAAATTTAAGCATGGGCCGAATTTCAGAATGTGCTTAATTTCAGTATGGGCCAAATTTCAGAATGTGCTTAATTTCAGAATGTGCTAAATTCAGCATAGGCCACATTTACGAATGTGCTAAATTTCAGCATGGGCCAAATTTCAAAATGTGCTAAATTTCAGAATGTGCTTAATTTCAGCATTGGCCAAATTTCAGAATGTGCTTAATTTCAGTATGGGCTAAATTTCAGCATGGGTCAAATTTCAGAATCTGCTAAATTTCAGCATGGACCAAATTTCAGAATGTGCGAAATTTCATAATTGGCCAAATTTCAGAATATGCCAAAGTTCAGATTGTGAATTTCTGAATGTGAGAAATTTCAGAATGTGCCAAATTATAGAATTGTCCAAATTTCAGATTGTGTCAAATTTCAGAATGGGCCGAATTTCAGAATGTGCGAAATTTCAGTATGGGCCAAATTATCGAATGTGCGGAATTTGAGAATGTGATGAATTTCAGAATGTGCGAAATTCCATAATGTGTCAAATTTCAGAATGTGCGAAATTTCAGAATGTGCGAAATTTCAGCGTGGGCCAAATTTAAGAATGTGCTAAATTTCAGCACGGGCACAATTTCAGAATGTGCGACATTTCAGAATGTACGAAATTTCAGAATGTGCGCAATTTTAGAATGTGCTAAATTTACGCATGGGCCTAATTTCAGAATGTGCTAAATTTCAGCATGGACCAAATTTCAGAATGTGCGAAATTTCAGCATGGGGAAAATCTCAGAATGTGCGAAATGTGAGCATGTGCTAAACTTCAGCATGGGCCAATTCAGAATGTGCGAAATTTCAGAATTTGCTAAATTTCAGAATGGTCCAAATTTCAGAATGTGCTAACTTACAGCCTTGGCCTAATTCCAGAATGTGCGAAATTTCAGAATGTGCGAAATTTCAGCATGGGAAAAATTTTAGAATGTGCGAAATTTCAGCATGGGCTAAATTTCAGAATGAGCTAAATTTCGGAATGTGCAAATTTCAGCATGGTCAAAATTTCAGAATGTGTTAAATTTCAGTATATGCTAGATTTCAGCATGGGCTAACTTCAGAATGTGCGAAATTTCAGATTGTGCTTAATTTCAGCATGAGCGATATTTCAGAATGTGCTAAATTTCAGCATGGGCCGAATTTCAGAATGTTCTTAATTTCAGAATATGCTAAATTTCAGCATAGGCCAAATTTTAGAAAGTGCTAAATTTCAGCATGGGCCAAATTTCCGAATGTTCGAAATTTCAGAATGTGCTAAATCCAGCATTGGCTACATTTCATAATGTGCGAAATTTCAGCATGAGCCAAATTTCAGAATGTGCGAAATTTCAGAATGTGCTAAATTTCAACATGGGCCAAATTTTAGAATGTGTTAAATTTCAGAACGTGAGAAATTTCAGCATGTGCCTAATTACAGAATGTGCAAAATTTCAGAATGTGCGAAATTTCAGAATGTGCGAAATTTCAGAATATGTTAAATTTCAGCATGCGCCAAATTTCAGAGTGTTCGAAATTTCTGAATATGTTAAATTTCAGCATGGGCCAAACTTCAGAATGTGCTAAATTTCAGCAGGGGCTGAATATCAGAATGTGCAAAACTTCAGAATGTGCTAAATTTAAGAATGTACCCAATTTCAGAATGCGCGATATTTCAGAATGTGCGTAATTTAAGCATGGGCCAAATTTGAAAAAGTGCGAAATTTAAGAATGTATTAAATTTCAGCATGGGCCAAAATTACGAATGTGCTTAATTTCAGAATTTTCTACTTTTCAGCATCGGAAAAATTTCAGAATGTTCGAAATTTCAGAATGTGCTAAATTTCAGCGTGGGCGTAATTTCAGAATGTGCGCAATTTCAGAATGTGCTTAATTTCAGCATGGGACAAAGTTCAGAAGATGTTTAATTTCAGTATGGGCCAAATTTCAGCATGGGCCAAATTTAAGAATGTTCGAAATTTCAGAATGTTCTAAATTTCAGCATGGTCCAAATTTCAGAATGTGCGCAATTTCAGCATGTGCTAAATTTCAGCATGGGCCAAATTTCAGAATGGGCTAAATTTCAGCACGGACCAAATTTCAGAATGGGGTAAATTTCAGAATGTGCTAAATTTCAGCATGGGCGTAATTTCAGAATGTGCGCAATTTCAGCATGGGCCAAAGTTCAGAATGTGTTAAATTTCAGCATGGTCCAAATTTTAGAATGTGCGCAATTTCAGCATGGGCGTAATTTCAGAATGTGCTAAATTTCAGCATGGGCCAAAGTTCAGAATGTGTTAAATTTCAGCATGGTCCAAATTTTAGAATGTGCGCAATTTCAGCATGTGCTAAATTTCAGCATGGGCCAAATTTCAGAATGTTCTTAATTTCAGCATGGGCCAAATTTCAGAATGTTCTAAATTTTAGCATGGTCCAAATTTCAGAATGTGCGCAATTTAAGCATCTGATGCATTTCAGAATAACAATAATTATAATAATAATAATAAAAATAATAATAATAACAACAACAACAACAATAATAATAATAAAAACAATAACAACGATAGTAATAACACCAACAATAATAATAATAATAACAATAACAAAAACAACCATAATAATTTCAACAACAATAATAATGATAATAATAAAAAGATACATACTATTAATAATAATAACAACAGCAACAACAACAACAGCAGCAACAACAATAATAATAATAATAACAACAACAAAAACAATAATAATTGTTACTCATATAAAAAGTGAACAAATAAAATACAAATAGAGAAAGTAGGATCGAAAGACAAACAAATAATAACGCAACTCAAATTTCAGAATGTTCTAAATTTCAGCATTGGCAAAATTTCATAATGTGCTTAATTTCAGCATTGGCAAAATTTCACAATGTGCTTAATTTCAGATTTAGCCAACCTTCAGAATGTGCTAAATTTCAGCATTGGCAAAATTTAACAATGTGCTTAATTTAAGCATTGGCCAAATTTCAGAATGTGCGCAATCTCAGAATGTGCTAAATTTCAGCATGAGCCAAATTTCAGAATGTGCTTAATCTCAGCATGGGCTTTATTTCAGCATGGGCTAAATTTCAGAATGTGCTAAATTTCAGCATGGACCAAATTTCAGAATGCGTGAAATTTCAGAATGTGCGAAATTTCAGAATTGGCCAAATTGCAGAATATGCCAAAGTTCAGAATGTGCTGAATTTAAGAATGTGCGAAATTTAAACATGTGTCAAATTTAAGAATTGTCCAAATTTCAGATTGTGTCAAATTTCAGAATGGGCCAAATTTCAGAATGTGCCACATTTAAGCATGGGCCAAATAATCGAATGTGCTGAATTTCAGAATGTGCTAAATTTCAGAATGTGTCAAATTTCAGAAGGTGCGTCATTTCAGAATGTGCGACATTTCAGCATGGGCAAATTAGAATGTGCTCAATTTAGGCATGGGCACAAGTTCAAAATGTGCGAAATTTAAAATGTGCTGAATTTCAGAATGTGCGAAATGTCAGAATGTGCCAAATTTAAGAATTGTCCAAGTTTCAGATTGTGTCAAATTTAAGAATGGGCTGAATTTCAGAATGTGCGAAACTTCAGCATGGGCCAAATTATCGAATGTGCGGAATTTGAGAATGTGCTGAATTTAAGAATGTGCAACATTTCAGAATGTGCGAAATTTCAGCATGGGCCAAATTTCAGAATGTGCAAAATGTCAGCATGGGCACAATTTCAGAATGTGCGCAATTAAAGAATGTGCTAAATTTCAGAATGTGCGACATTTCAGAATGTGCAAAATTTAAGAATGTGCGAAATTTCAGAATGTGCGAAATTTCAGAATGTGCTAAATTTCAGCATGGACCAAATTTCAGAATGTGCCAAATTTCAGCATGGGGAAAATCTCAGAATGTGCGAAATGTGAGAATGTGCGATATTTCAGCATGGGCCAAATTTCAGAATATGCTTAATTTCAGAATTTGCTAAATTTCAACATGATCAAAATTTCAGAATGTGCGAAATTTCAGCATGGGCCTAATATCAGAATCTGCGACATTTAAGAATGTGCAAAATTTCAGCATGGTCCAAATGAAAGAAGGTGCTAACTTTCAGTATGGGCCTAATTTGAGAATGTTCAAAATTTCAGAATGTGCTAAATTTTTGCATGGGTCAAATTTCAGAAAGTGCGCAATTTCAGAATGTGCGAAATTTCAGCATGGGACAAATTTCAGAATGTGCTCAATTTCAGCATGGGCCAAATTTCAGAATGAGCTATATTTGGGAATGTGCTAAATTTTAGCATCGGAAAAAATTTCAGCATGTGTGAAATGTCAGAATGTGCTAAATTTCAGCATGGGCGAAATTTCAGAATGTGCTAAATTTAAGCGTAAGCCTGATTTGAGAATGTGTTAAATGTGAGAATGTGCTAAACTTCAGCATGGGCTAATTCAGAATGTGCGATATTTAAGAATGTGCTAAACTTCAGCATGGGCTAATTCAGAATGTGCGATATTTAAGAATGTGCTAAATTTCAGCATGCGTCTAATTTCAGAATGTGCTAAATTTCAGCATGGATCAATTTTCAGAATTTGCTAACTTTCAGCATAGGCCTTATTTCAGAATGTGAAAAATTTCAGAGTGTGCTAAATTTCAGCATGGGCCAATTTCAGAATGTGCGACATTTCAGAATGTGCTAAATTTTAGCATGGGCCAAATTTCAGAATGAGCTAAATTTCGGAATGTGCTAAATTTCAGCATAGGCAAAATTTCAGAATGTGTGAAATTTCAGAATGTGCTAGATTTCTGCATGGGCCAAATTTAAGAATGTGCGAAATTTCAGAATGTGCTAAATTTAAAAATGGGATAAATTTAAAAATGTGCTAAATTACAGAATGTGCAAAAGTTCAGCATGGGCCAAATTTCAGAATATGCTTAATTTCAGAATACGCTAAATTTCAGCATGTGCCAAATTTCAGAATATGCTAAGTTTCAGCAAGGACCAAATTTCAGAATTCGTGAAATTTTAGAATGTTCGAAATTTCAGAATTGGCCAAATTTCAGAATATGCCAAAGTTCAGAATGTGCTAACTTTCATAATATGCTAACTTTCAGAATGTGCCGAATTTAAGAATTGTCCAAGTTTAAGATTGTGTCAAATTTCAGAATGTGCCACATTTCACAATGTTGTAGATTTCAGCAATGGCCAAATTATAGAATGTGCGGAATTTGAGAATGTGCGAAATTTCAGAATGTGCGATATTTCAGCATTGGCCAAATTTAAAAATGTGCTAAATTTCAGCATGGGCACAAGTTCAGAATGTGCGAAATTTCAGAATGTGCTAAATTTCATAATGTGCGAAATTTAAGAATGTGCTTAATTTCAGCATGGGCAAAATTTCAGAATGTGCGAAATTTCAGCATGGGCCAAATTATCGAATGTGCGGAATTTGAGAATGTGCTGAATTTTAGAATGTGCGAAATTTAACAATGTGCCAACTTTTAGAATTATCTAAATATCAGATTGTGTCAAATTTCAGAATGGGCCGAATTTCAGAATGTGCGAAATTTCAGCATGGGCCAAATAATCGAATGTGCGGAATTTGAGAATGTGCTGAATTTAAGAATGTGCGAAATTTCAGAATGTGTCAAATTTAAGAATGTGCGATATTTCAGAATGTGCGAAATTTCAGAATTGGCCAAATTTTAAAATATGCCAAAGTTAAGAATGTGCTAAATTTCATAATGTGCTAAATTTCAGAATGTGCTAAATTTCAGAATGTACAAAATTTCAGAATGTGCTAAATTTTTGCATGGGCCAAATCTCAGAATGTGCGGAATTTCAGAATGTGCTTAATTTCAGCATGGGACGAATTTCAGAATGTGCTAAATTTCAGCATGGGCCAAATTTCAGAATGAGCTATATTTCGGAATGTGCTTAATTTCAGCATCGGCAAAATTTCAGAATGTGTGAAATTTCAGAATGTGCTAAATTTGAGCATGGGCGGAATTTCAGAATGTGCTAAATTTCAGCATTGGCCAAATTTCAGAATGTGCTTAATTTCAGAATACGCTAAATTTCAGCATGGGCAAAATTTCAGAATGTGCTAAATTTCAGCATAGACCAAATTTCAGAATGCGTGAAATTTCAGAATGTGCGAAATGTCAGAATTTGCTTAATTTCAGAATGTGCTAAATTTCAGAATGTGCCAAATTGTAGAATTGTCCAAATTTCAGATTGTGTCAAATTTCAGAATGGGCAAAATTTCAGAATGTGCGAAATTTCAGCATGGGCCAAATTTAAGAATGTGCGGAATTTGAGAATGTGCTGAATTTCAGAATGTTCGAAATTTCTGAATGTGTTAAATTTAAGAATGTGCGAAATTTCAGAATGTGCGAAATTTAAGCATTGGCCAAATTTCAGCATCTGCTAAATTCTAGCATGGGCACAAATTCAGAATGTGCTACATTTCAGAATGTGATGAAGTTCAGAATGTGCCAAATTTCAGAATGTGCCAAATTTAAGAATTGTCTAAATTTCAGATTGTGTCAAATTTCAGAATGGGCCGAATTTCAGAATGTACGAAATTTCATCATGGGCCAAATTATCGAATGTGGGGAATTTGAGAATGTGCTGAATTTCAGAATTTGCGAAATTCTGGAATTTGCGAAATTTCAGAATTGGCCAAATTTAAGAATGTGCTAAATTTATACATGGGCACAATTTAAGAATGTGCGAAATTTAAGAATGTGCTAAATTTAAGAATGTGTCTTATTTCAGAATGGGCCAAATTTCAGAATGTTCGAAATTTCAGAATGTGCTAAATTTCAGAATGGGCCCAATTTCAGAATGTGCTTAATTTCAGCATGGGCCAAATTTCAGAATATGCGAAATTTCAGAATGTGCTAAATTTCAGCATTGGCCAAATTTCAGAATGTGCTTAATTTCAGAATACGCTAAATTTCAGCGTGGGCAAAATTTCAGAATGTGCTAAATTTCAGCATAGACCAAATTTCAGAATGCGTGAAATTTCAGAATGTGCGAAATTTCAGAATTGGCTTAATTTCAGAATATGCCAAAGTTCAGAATTTGCTTAATTTCAGAATGTGCTAAATTTCAGAATGTGCCAAATTGTAGAATTGTCCAAATTTCAGATTGTGTCAAATTTCAGAATGGGCAAAATTTCAGAATGTGCGAAATTTCAGCATGGGCCAAATTTAAGAATGTGCGGAATTTGAGAATGTGCTGAATTTCAGAATGTTCGAAATTTCTGAATGTGTTAAATTTAAGAATGTGCGAAATTTCAGAATGTGCGAAATTTAAGCATTGGCCAAATTTCAGCATCTGCTAAATTCTAGCATGGGCACTAATTCAGAATGTGCTACATTTCAGAATGTGATGAAGTTCAGAATGTGCCAAATTTCAGAATGTGCCAAATTTAAGAATTGTCTAAATTTCAGATTGTGTCAAATTTCAGAATGGGCCGAATTTCAGAATGTACGAAATTTCATCATGGGCCAAATTATCGAATGTGCGGAATTTGAGAATGTGCTGAATTTCAGAATTTGCGAAATTCTGGAATTTGCGAAATTTCAGAATTGGCCAAATTTAAGAATGTGCTAAATTTATACATGGGCACAATTTCAGAATGTGCGAAATTTAAGAATGTGCTAAATTTAAGAATGTGCGAAATTTCAGAATGTGCGAAATTGTAGAATGTGCGAAATTTAAGAATATGCTAAATTTCAGCATGGGCCAAATTTCAGAATGTGCGAAATTTAAGCATGGGCCTAATTTCAAAATGTACGAAATGTGAGAATGTGCTAAACATAAGCATGGGCCTATTCAGAATGTGCGACATTTCAGAATGTGCTACATTTCAGCATGGGCCCAATTTCAGATTGTTCGAAATTTCAGCATGGGCCTAATTTTTGAATCTTCGAAGTTTCATAATGTGCTAAATTTCAGCATGGTCCAAATTTCTAAATGTGCTAACTTTCAGCATGGGCCTTATTTCAGAATGTGTAAGATTTCAGAATGTGCTAAATTTAAGCATGGACCAAATTTCAGAATGTGCGAAATTTCAGAATGTGCGAAATTTCAGCATGATCAAAATTTCAGAATGTGCTAAATTTCAGCACGGGCCAAATTTCAGAATGACCTATATTTCGAAATGTGCTACATTTCAGCATCGGCAAAATTTAAGAATGTGCGAAATTTCAGAATGTGCTAAATTTCAACATGTGCCAAATTTCAGAATGTGCTAATTTTCAGCATGGGCCTACTTTAAGAACGTGCGAAATGTGAGAATGTGCTAAACTTAAGCATGGGCCAATTCAGAATGTGCGAAATTTCAGAATGTGCTAAATTTCAGCAAGGGCCAAATTTAATAATGTGCTAAATTTCAGCATGGTCCAAATTTCAGAACGTGCGAAATTTCAGAATGTGTTAAATTTCAGCATGGGCAAAATTTTAGAATGTGCGAAATTTCAGAATGTGCTAAATTTTAGCATCGGCCAAATTTCAGAATGTGCGAAATTTCAGAATTTGCTAAATTTCAGAATGTGCGAAATTGCAGAATGTACTAAATTTCAGCATGGGCCAAACTTCAGAATGTGCGAAATTTCAGCATGGGCCTAATTTCAGAATGTGCGAAATTTCAGCATGGGCCTAATTTCAGAATGTGCCCTATATCAGAATGTGCGAAATTTAAGAAAGTGTTAAATTTCAGCATGGTCCAAATTTCAGAATGTACTGAATTTAAGAATGAGCTAAATTTCAGCATTGGCCAAATTTTAGAATGTGCTTAATTTCAGCATGGGCCAAATTCAGAATGTGCGAAATTTCAGAATGTGCTTAATTTTAGAATGGGCCAAATTTAAGAATGTGCGAAATTTCAGAATGTGCGAAATTTCAGCATGGGCCAAATTTCAGAATGAGCTTAATTTCGGAATGTGCTAAATTTCAGCATTGGCAAAATATCTGAATGTCTGAAATTTCAGAAGTTTCTAGATTTCAGCATGGGCCAAAGTTCAGAATGTGCGAAATTTCAGAATGTGCTAAATTTCAGCATGGGCGAAATTTCAGAATGTACTAAATTTCAGCAAGGGCAAAATTTCAGAATGTGTGAAATTTTAGAATGTGCTACATTTCAGCATGGCCCAATTTCAGAATGTTCGAAATTTCAGAATGTGCGAAATTTCAGCATGGGCCGAATTTCAGAATGTGCTTAATTTAAACATGCGCTAAATTTCAGCATGGGCCGAATTTCAGAATGTGCAAAATTTCAGAATGTGCAAAATTTCAGAATGTGCAAAATTTCAGCATTGGCCAAATTTCAGAATGTGCGATATTTCAGCATGGGCCAAATTTCAGAATATGCTAAATTTCATAATGTGCTAAATTTCAGCATGGCCCAATTTCAGAATGTGCTAAATTTAAGAATGTGCGAAATTTCAGAATGATCCAAATTTCAGAATGTGCTAAATTTCAGCATGCGCCAAATTTGAGAATGTTCGAAATTTCAGCATGGGCTTTATTTTAGAATGTTCGAAATTTCCACATGTGCTAAATTTCAGAATGTGCGAAATTTCAGAATGTGCTAAATTTCAGCATGGGCCAAATTTCAAAATGTGCGAATTTCAGAATGTGCTAAATTTCAGCATGGGCCAAATTTTAGAATGTGCAAAATTTCAGAATGTGCTAAATTTCAGCATGGGCTTAATGTCAGAATCTGCTAAATTTCAGAATGTGCTAAATATCAGAATCGGCCCATTTTCAGAATGTGCTAAATTTCAGAATGTCCTTAATTTCAGCATAGGCCAAATTTCTGAAGGTTCTAAAATTTCAGAATGTAATAAATTTCAGCATGGACCAAATTTCAGAATGTACTAAATTTCAGCATGGGCCAAATTTCAGAATGTTAGAAATTTCAGAATGTGCTAAATTTCAGCACGGGCAAAATTTTAGAATGGGCGAAATTTAAGAATGTGTGAAATTTCAGCATGTGCCAAATTTCAGAATGTGCGAAATTTTAGAATTTGCTAAATTTTAACATGCGCCAAATTTAAGAATGTGCGAAATTTCAGAATTTGCTGAATTTCAGAATGTTAGAAATTTCAGAATGTGCGAAATTTCAGCATGGGCTAAGTTTCAGAATGTCCGAAATTTCAGAATGTGTTACATTTCAGCATGGGCTAAATTTCAGAATGTGCGAAATTTCAGAATGTGTTTAATTTCAGAATTGGCCAAATTTTAGAATTTGCTGATTTTCAGAATGTGCTAAATTTCAGCATTGGCCAAATTTTAGAATATGCTAAATTTCAGCATTGGCCAAATTCAGAATGTGCGAAATTTAAGAATGTGTCTTATTTCAGAATGGGCCAAATTTCAGAATGTTCGAAATTTCAGAATGTGCTAAATTTCAGAATGGGCCCAATTTCAGAATGTGCTTAATTTCAGCATGGGTCAAATTTCAGAATATGCGAAATTTCAGAATGTGTCTAATTTCCGAATGGGCCAATTTTCAGAATGGGCCAACCTTCAGAATGGGTTACAATAACATGAAGTAATTTGCAAAGGTTATCATAGATAATTATATCTGTTTTCTCCCCGACTCCAGGAAACACGATAGGTTATTACAATTACCATCAATAAATTTGTTGTGTGCGTTTTTTCTTTCAGATTATTTAGGACAAATCCGATGCGTTGAATCACATTACTTTTGCTAAATCAGGTCAAGGTATTGAGCTATGGCCACGTGTCGTTTTTCAGGTTTTTGTTCACGTGTACACATTTATGGAATATTTTGAAAGAAGTTGGTGGAGATAAAATATCATGTTTTTATTAGGAATGATTATACTAATGACAAGAAGTATTCAGGTCCGAAAATGTTCACTTGTGAGTTTTGGGCTGCTTTCAGAAACCTGCACTGCAACATGAACGTTAAGATGCAGTACCTATTTTCTCACATGCACTGGTTTTCTGGGAACCTGAGTTCAATGAGTAACGAGCAGCGGAAGATATTCTACCAGGACCTGAAAGAGATGGAGACCAGATATCAAGGTCGCTGGGACGCAGTCATGATGGTTGATTAATGTTGAAATCTGACGAGAGATCTCCCTGTTATTGCGCATTTTTTTCCATAGACATAACCACTTATCAAGGCCCAGAGACCACTGGAGGATAAGGGCCAAGAGTGTACAGTAGTCAATCGGACAATATAGTAATCGTTAATAATGGAAATTCGGTAAATTTCTTAACTTAAGTGGAAGGACTCATCAAGAATTTGTTTACGTTGGACTTGAAGACAACCATATTGTAGTCAGCTGGAAAGCAGGAAAACGAAAGACAATTCCATAGACGTGAAGTTCTAAGAAAGAAGCTTTGTTCATGGAATCTATGTTTAGGTTTAGACGCAGATAACGAGTGGGGGGAATTATTGATAGTGTTCTCAGCTGGATGGGTGTTTCTTGTGAAAGTTTTGCGAGGGGAGGGGCCATGGATTGAAGCTCAGTAGAACACTTGCTATGAAAATAACGATAAAGCAGAGACAAACTCGCAACATCTCTTCTGTGAGATAGAGGTTGCAGAGAAGAGAAAAGGACATCTACGAGGCTACGAAGTCTATTTTTAACTCTATCAAGGCAGGACAAGTCCTTTCTAGCAGCTCCTGCCCAGATGTGGCAACAGTATTCCATCCTTAGACGTACCTGGCTCTTATATAGATAGAGAATTGCATCAACAGTGAGATATCTACTGGGTCGATAGAAGCATCCCACCATTTTTCCAGCGGCCTTGGCAATAGATTTGATGTACGTGTTCCATTTCAGATCAGGAGTAAAGATCAAACCCAGAAGCTTGTCAAAACATGAGGCTTCCCCAAGAGGAGAGCCATTCATTTCAATTGATGCCATATGGGGATCAGAACGTTGATGATGTAAAGATAGAAGCTTGGTTTTAGATGCGTTAAAAGTAATAAGTCACTCCTTTCTCCATTGTACCACGTGCTCTAGATCGGAATTTTTGTCACAAAATCTGATTTTTTTCAAATCAACGTGACACAAAAAGCTGACCTGAGAAATATAAACACGTGCCATTTCTTTATTCAGCGAAAATATTCTTAATCTGTTGTCGAAATCTAGACAACATATAAAAATCAAACATTGTTGTCTACTGTAATTACTGAGTAATAACCGATGATGACCTTTGTAAGAACTTTTACTGAGTACAAATAACAATAATAATAATAATAATAACAATAATAATAATAATAATAATAATAATAATAATAATAATAATAATAATAGTAGTAGTAGTAGTCGTAATAGAAAAAATGGACGAATAGGTTTATGTGTACTTTTCAACGGACGCCATTTCAGTGTTAAACGGGCGAATTATTTACAGTAACACATGACAGACACTGCTTAGAAGGAATAGTTTTCTTTGGAGATTACAATGACTATGGACTAGTTATATGATCCTATTGCCAAGGGATTGGCTGGTCTTTTATTTCTGTTTTATTTTCCGTTTATTTTTTATTCTGTTTTCGTTGATTTTTATTTTTTATATTGTTTTTGTTAATTTCCTCGATTTTTTTACAGAATGTATTCTTGTCATCCAAAGTCATGACGGCAACTTTAATTTATCGCAGCCGACGTGTATATCACGTTAAAATATCCATTCTTGGCGGATCGGTAAAGTACAACAATACTGAGTCAAATTGAAATCACGTGAATAAACCACTTTAAAAAAAATAAAAAGTAATGGATTCCTAATCGCAAGTGGACGTTGACTTTACTTTCACTGGCTGTCGCCTTCTTTATCTTGTCCTTCACTCTTTATATCCCATGAACCATGTTTCGATCACAAACGGGTAAATTGCTTATTTCTGTTGATCAAACACCTATCATTGGCTAAAGTTTGATTTTTAAGTAGTATTTTTACTCCTTACATCAAGTGGCTTTACACTTTGTCTGGAGCGATTTTCATTTCAAAATATCCATCTTTTGACAAGATAGCGTGATATATATATATATATATATATATATATATATATATATATATATAATTATTATTTTACTATATTAATTAAATACCTACGGACACTAGTGTTTCATCCTTTCGGGAATCTTCAGTGCAGGGTGTCACGATTAACACAAGTCGACAAATTCGAACTCGGCAACACGAGATATCTCTGGCTGGATTAGCAAAGACCGTATCCATTCGGCTACGATTAACCGCGTGAAATAACGTCGAATTTAAACATTTTATAAATGTTCTTTATGTCAGTAAGACAGTGATCTGATCGTTATACGATGATCTATGCACAGGAACTATATATATATATATATATATATATATATATATATATATATATATATATATATGTCATCCACATACAGTACTGTTTCACAGCTAATCGGTGCGGCTAGATAAGTAACTACCTCAAGTCAGGATCGAAACCCGATCACCCAAACCATAGTCGGAGCTTACACCCGTTGTGCTATTCGGCTGCTGCTACGCGGGTAGTGAATTAACAATGTTTTGACATTGTCCAAATACCTAAGCTCAATTTGTTTACACAGAGATCATCACTTAATACGCTAATGATAATTTGTATATCACTTCCCAATATGCTCGACCCGAGATAGGGAGCATTATAGTCATCCACATACAGTACTGTTTCGCTGTTTCACTGCTCATCAGTGCCGCTAGACAAGCAACCACTTTTCATAGCTCAACTATGCGGCTAGACAAGCCACTACCTCAAGCCAGGATCGAAACCCGATATATATATATATATATATATATATATATATATATATATATATTAAGAGGTATATTTGATGAAAAACCAAGGAAAAGAGTGCTCAATACATTAGTAGAGCTTAATATGTTATTATTATTATTTCAACCTCCGGTGTATAAACTTAATTCATTACAAGCTGTGTCAATAAACGGGATAAAGATTACCCGTTCATGTATTCAGATGAAAGAGAAATAATAATAATAATAATAATAATAATAATAATAATAATAATAATAATAATAATAATGATGATGATGATGATAATAATAATATTAATAATTATAATAATAATGATGATGATGATGATGATGATGATGATGATGATAATAATAATAATAATAATAATAATAATAATAATAATAATAATAATAATAAAAATAATAATAATAATAATAATAATAATGATAATAATAATAATAATAATAATAATAATAATAATAATAATTCTGATTTCGCTTATGAACGTCTCTCTGGAAAGGGATGGAATTCATTTCCAGAGGATTTCCCTTAATCCCCGCTTAAAACCAGAAGCTTCAAAGATCGAGGGTTTTCCTAAGGATGTTGGTGGTAACTATAATTGCATAGGTTTGAAGGCCGCCTAAAACATCGAGGATTTGTAGTTTTTCCAATTGTCCTTCCATACGACTTGATACTACTCCTAGTGTACCAACTATGACCGGGATTATTTGTGTTTTAACCCCGTGTATACGCCTTATCTCCAAGGCCAATGGAGCATAATTGCTCCACTTCTCCTTCTCCTTCTCTCTCACATTCCTGTCCCAGGGTACTGAGAAGTCTACAATCCGCCAGTTTTTTGAGACCTAGTCAATGACGACCAAATCCAGATGATTATGTTCCAATTGCTTGTTTGTTATGACACTTGTCCCACCATACCTCTACCTTGCCATCCTCACTTGTTCTCACTTCATCAGCCACCTCCTTAAACCATTTTCCAGCATACTTCACCCCAACCCTCTTACACACCTCCTAATATATCCGGAGTCCCATGCGATCGTGTCTTTTGCGGTACTCTCTCTGGGCCAGTCCACTACACCCTGCTGCAAGGTGCGAAATTGATTCTGAGCTCTTACCACAAATCCGGCATTCTGCAGCAATTTCCTCTCCTAGAACCACTTTTTTGAACAATCGTGTTCCTAATGCCTGCTCTTGTGCTGCACAAACAAAAGCTTCAGTACTCTTAGCTAGATACCCAGCTCTAAGCCATTGGCATGATCTTTCATCTGACACTTCTGCTATATCATGGAAAACCTTTCCATGCATTTTCTTCCTAGCCAGTTCCTCTGCCCTTTCTCTATCCATACGTTTCACATAATCAGCCTTGGTCACAACCTTAAGCATCCACTCCCAACATTGGTCACAACCTTAAGCATCCACTCCCAACTTCTAACCACATGCTCCTTCAACGACATCTCCTCGGTTCTAACACAATCTTTTACACTTTTCAATCCTCTCCTACGATCTTTCCTCTTTTGATACAGCCTTGCTACACTACTTCGAATGTGAAATATACCAAAAATTGCTAAAACTTTTCTTGTTTTGATATCCATGTCATACAAATCCTTGTCAGACCATTCTAAAATTCTCGCACTGTATCTCAAAACACTGATTGCCCATGCATTTACTGCTTTCATTAGATTTCCTCCATAGAGTTTCGACTTTGCAATTAGTTTCACTCTTCTAAGATACTCCTTCCTAACTTTTTCTTTCATTTCTCTGTTCATGATGCCTCCATCCTCTAGCACACCTAAATACTTATATTCTGTATCTTCTATTTATTTCATAATTTCTCCATTTGGCAGCACTATTCCATTCGAATGAACCTTTACTCCTCTTTTCATCACCAGCACCGCACATTTACTAATCGCAAACTCCATCCCAATATCTTCTGAGTATGTCCCCACAAGTTCTACCAGTCTCTCCATTTCCTTTTCATTTCTACCGAACATTTTCAAATCATCCATAAACAGTAGATGGTTAAGGCGTCTGTCACCAGATCCAAAGTTATACCCCAGTTTTTCTCTCTTCAAGAGGATGATCAATGGCATCATTAAAAAAAGAAGTGGCGATTACGAATCTCCTTGAAATATCCCACGTTTAATGCCAACCTGCCCCATTTCCTCTCTATTTGCTGTCAGCACCGTTTTCCATTGAGCCATACTTGTCTCCAAAAAGCCCTACCACATTCTCAACAACCTTCATCATCAATAATATTTCACGTATCCATGAATGAGGAACCATGTTATAAGCCTTTCTGTAATCGATCCATGCTACGCTCAGATTTCTCTTCTTCTTCTTCTTCTTCTTCTTCTTCTTCTTCTTCGCATCCTGCATTATTGCTTTATCAATTAGTAGTTGCTCTTTAGTACCTCTCCAGCCTTTCCGGCACCCTTTTGTTCGTCTGGAAAAATACTATTACTCTCTAGATGTTCATAAATTTTCTCCGCAAATATTCCAGTCAACAGTTTCCACATTAGTGGTAGACATGTAATTGGTCTATAATTATTGGCATCTGTTCCTTTTGCAGGATCTTTTCTAATCAGTGTTGTTCTTCCCTTCACAAGCCAATCAGGGACATCTCCCGACTCTACAACCCTTTGCAGAGCAGCAGCTATAGGTGGATAGAGGCATGGAAACTGTTTAAACCAGAAGCCCATCACTCCATCTCGACCAGGTGCCTTCCAGTTTGTCATCCTTCGTATGCCAGCTTTAACGTCATCGATGGTTATCTCAACGTTCTTCATCTGCTGCATTTCTGATAGCCTTTCTCTGACCTCTCCCACCCAGCTAGCTTTCTCATTATATCGCCCTTCGACGAACCAAATCCCACTCCAGAACTTTCTTGCATCTTTTGCATTTGGTGTGTTGTTATTTCCCGCCTGCTGAGACTGATTGTGCCGGAAAATGTTGTTCTGCCGAAATGTAACACTTTTTCCAACAAAGTTCCTAATTTTTATACTACCAGTGTGGACCTTCCCTTTCAACATTGTTAGAACGTTCATCGTTCCCTTTTCCAGCAATCTATACCTCCTTTCAAACTCGTTCTTATCTTTCTGTCCTAGTTTAACTCCTTTTCTTATTTCTTCGATTCTACCAATGTCTTTCCGCCACCGTTTAATACTTTCTTGAAGCCGCCTTTGTCAGTGTGGCCTTCTATCCTTCATTTTTCCCTTTTTCTTCTGTAATAAGCCAAGACGATTCGCAACAACGTATGACGCTGCATATAGAAGCCTGTTAAGTTCCGTAATCGATATGTTATTTCTTATGATGTTGTGAATTACTCCTTGAATTATTTTTACCTCGTTTTTCACCTTCCGCCTATCACTACTCTTCATACTTGGAATATCTATGATATCGTCTCTAAGAAGAACCTCTCTTAACTTCTGAAGTACTTCTGTTTCTACAGAAGTAAAAGTTCGAACTTCATCACCACTTCTTCATACATCTGCTCCTTTCACTGGTTCCATTGTCTAAGAGTCAATGATTTCATCTGCCTTAGATCTTTCAAACTCTTTCTCATTACTTCCCCTAACCATAGGATTCCATACCTCTTCCGTTGTCCGCCTCCCATATTCGTTTACATTTCCCTTCTACACTTCCGCTCTCTCAGTTCTTTCATCAGGGCTAGTTTCATCAATTTTACTTTCGTTATTCATTTCATTCCTAACCATCCATTCAATCTCTTCTCTTGCAATCACTGAAAGTAGGTTGTTATTTTTAATTTGCTTTAACTGGGATACCAAACTCGCGACACTTCTAGGCCCCCCTCATCTCGATTCCCATTCTTCCTTCATTTTTCGGATATATCCACCAGATTTGGTACTACCAGTTTTTTTAGACTAATAATAATAATAATAATGATGATGATGATGATGATGATGATGATGATGATGATGATGATGATGATGATTTCGCCTATGAACGTCTCTCTGGAAAGGGATGGGATTCATTTCCAGAGGATTTCCCTCAATCCCGGCTTCAAACCAGGAGCTTCAAAGATCAAGGGTTTTCCTAAGGATGTTGGTGGTACCTACAATAACAGAGGTCTGAAGGCCGCCTAAAACATCGGGGATTTGTAGTTTTTCCAATTGTCTTTCCAAACGGCTTGATACTACTCCTAGTGTACCAACTACAACCGGGATTATTTGTGTTTAAACCCCGTGTATACGCCTTATCTCCAAGGCCAATGGAGCATAATTGCTCCACTTCTCATTCTCCTTCTCTCTCACATTCCTGTCCTACGGTACTGAAAAGTCCACAATCTGCCAGTTTATTATTATTATTATTATTATTATTATTATTATTATTATTATTATTATTATTATTATTATTATTATAATTATAATTATTATTATTATTATTATTATAATAATTATTATTATTATTATTATTATAATAATAATAATAATAATTATTATTATTATTATAATAATAATAATAATAATAATAATAATAGTAATAGTAATAATAATAATAATAATAATAATAATAATAATAATAATAATAATAATAATGATGATGATGATGATGTCGGTAGAGGAATTCTGGCAGATGGTTATTAAAAATCACATTTCATTGGACTATTGAAAAAAAAAATTCATAAATATTTTTAAACAAAATCTCTTTTAAAAAAATAAAACAAAAAAACTATTCATAAATATTAAAAACAAAACAGCTCATAAACATATTTTTATAAAGTTTATAATTTTCTTATAAAAGTTCAAATAAAGACTGTTTGAATAAAACTTCATATTTTTATATTTGCATTTTAAAAAAAGGTACATTCTATACAGTTTTGGTCATCCGTAGCTAAAAATTTGCCTGACATCACTTCCGCCAAATGACTTTGTAAACACGGGGATGGGGAACGTGAACTTTACCGTATTAATTTAAAGAGAAAGTAATGTCAATTGGCACTTGTATCGATGCGGAAGCGGAGATGAACGAAACCTTATAAATAAGATTTCATTTTGAGAGCAACATCAAATTTTGCTTAATTTCGTTTAAAAAATGAGAAAGAAAACTTCTGTTTATGTTTGAATAATTGTTTTCGTATCAACATTTCATGTGTTGAAATAGTCTCGTAGCGGTGTTTTGATTGAAATAAGTGGCAGACGACAATCTGACTATTTTGGCGGGTTTTCCTCAGTCGAGGATTCGAACGTGAATACATATTTTATTTTTGTTATTAAAATCATATTCACGGAAATTACTTATTCTGCTGTAAGCGAAGCGTCGAAGATAACCGAGTGCATATATTTTTATAATAAAATATAAAGTACACGAGACACTGTATCTAATTAGATATATATTTTTTTTTAGAAATAAACCTGTATTTTGTGTTGGCATGATGTCCTGTGCAAGAAAGCTATATCAGAAAAACTAAAAATAGTAAAAAAGCAGGCAGTCAGAAAAATTTGGCAGTTTCTGTTTGGTATCAATAGTTGTTCATCTAATCGATAAATTAATAAAATATATATATAGGTATGTTTCGTAAATGGCGTGTAACGTCTGAAAAAAAAACGCACGCATTCGAAACGTAATAATTTTTTGTACTTGTTCAGTGTACGGATTATGCTGAAAGAATAACGTTATTTAGAAAGCCATTCTTAACATGGGAACGGAGGCATTTTAACTGGCCTGCACTTCCACCTAACAATCTAATAAAAAAGAAAGATGCCATAAGAATTTTATTTTGAAATCCTATCTGAAATGTAACACGGTGCGTACACTGTCAAAACACCGAATATCTTTTTGTTATTAATAATTGTTTATCTATTCGGCCACATAATAATAAAAGATATACCGGTATGTATTCGATAAGTGAATAATCAAAATATATATGTATATTTTTTGTATTAACAAATTCAAAATTGCGAGTGAAATTTACGTATCATTACTTTTTTTATTAATACAAAAAGACATCAACATGTAGCGTTCTAGCCTGATACTGTTTTAAGTGTGCGCATGCGCAAAAATGTCGGCTAGTGGTTAATGTATTTTACATGTTAATTTGCCGATGTCTGTACGCGTTATTCATGTATGTAAACAAAGATATTACTCGCTATAAACCATCCTTGGTGCATGGACATTATTTTCTGAGAATTTCAGTGTTATGTGACCAGTAGTTTAAAAGTTTACCTGTTAGATATTTACACACACATACGTCTACTATTTTATTTATATAGATGCGGAGAGACAGAAAGCTAACCGGCTGTTACAACACACATGTCCATGCAGATAAAAGCGCTATCTATGGGTTTAAAGGGTGACAAATACGGAATTATAATTGGCCGAAAAAGATCACATGATCTGAGAAAAAAGAACCTTGAATAGTGACGGAATTAGTTGCTTCCCACTGCAGCAAGACGTGGCACAAAGCCAAGAGATGCGGTAAAAGGCCACTCTCACCTCGAAGCAGCAACAATTCGTCTTTGAAGTCCGACTCTTTCTTAGCGTTGTACTTGATGATCTGTCTGACAATGGTAAAACTTTGTAATCTTGCAAATGAATAGCTACCACCAACAAAGAAAATATCGTTTGCAAGCTATTTGTTTTGTTTTTTTTTAATTAAAGCGCAACAAAAAAAAATTGATAGTGTGATACCTGTTCTGATGCTACACTTATTTTATTCTCTCCTCGTCAATGAAGAAGAAATACTTCTAGACTAAGACAATTCTTTTTTTAATCCAGAGTGCTCGTTTTCTGAGAATATTTCGCGGAAGGACAAGTAAACAGAAACAAACAAGTGGATCAAAAACGCAATCAGTTGCAATTCATAGGCAGAATTTCGAAATAAAATAACCCGACGAGGATTAACATGCCATACCCCCCCCCCCAAAAAAAACTTTTCTCTACTTTTTCCTGAGCTCCAATCTATGGTCCTCTTTGCCAAACATTCACAAAATCATTCGTCTAGGTGAAACCACTATCAATAATTTCCCCCACTCGTTATCTGTGCCTAAACCTAAACGTAAATTCCATGAACAAAGCTTCTTTCTTAGAACTGCACACCTGTGGAACTCTATTCCGCTTTCCTGCTTTCCTACTGACTACAATATGGTTGTTTTCGAGTTCAACGTAAACAAGTTTTTGGTGAGCTGTTCCATTAAGTAATCCATTACTACGATATTGTCCCATTGCCATTGTACACTCATTAACTCTTTTTCCGGAGTGGCCTACGGTCTTGATAAATGACTCTTTCGTAAAAAAAAAATATATATATATAAAAGGGTTTTTCTGTGTCTGTGTGTGAAAGTTTGTTTCGTGCGCATTCCGAAACAGCTGAATCGATTAAAAAATATTCACACGAATGCACTTTATGTCCGTGAGTGTTCTTAGATAGGTGTTGTATCAGAATGCGTCTGATAAGTAACGAAAATCGATAATAGAAAAAATTCGATTAAGTAAGTAACAGTCCGATTTTGACTAAGGTTAACACCCTTATATAGCCTAACATCACAAGTGCATTTGAGAAATTCTATCACCGCACAAACAGAAACGCCCGGCGTATAAAATTAACAGTGCGTTCTTTAATAAGACATGGACACGTTGAAAATGAATATTTCTGTTTAGAGAACAACTGAACTATGATACTTGGCTTTTGCATTTTAAACTTTAAGTTAAGTCATTATCTAAACATGAATTCAACTTTACGGTCTCTACAGTACAATGTAGACTAAAATGTGCCATGCACTAAGTCACTGCGGAGAGTCATGTGAAGTTTGCTCCTGGTGTACCGAGGTGGGTCTGCAACTAGGGAAGCCAATCAATCGGTTTTATTGAAAAATAGGCGATTTCATCGATTTCGATGGCAATAGAACTATTGGAAGTATCCTTATCAAATCCCATACAACACCAGGTCCCCCTACTAGTATATTAATAAAACAGAGCATGGTATAAAAAATGGCTAAACACAGCTGACCCTTTTGGATATGATCTCTTATCGACACGATATGCGATGACAAAGTTGTGGACACTTAGCGTTAACTTAACACTTAATTATTACTTGTTCCGCAAACACATTTTGTTTTTGACTTGTGTTCACTTTTTCTTTCGCCATTTAACCTACATCCCCGTTCCCACCTTCTCGGGCAATTAATTCCAACTAACTTCCGCTTCTTATCTGTTTCCGGGTAATTGGCCGCTTAAGAAAAAGTAAAAAATAAAGGAGATGGAGAATAAAAGTACTAATAAAGAACAACAAAATAAAAAATAAAAAAACTAAGAAAATAAAACCAATGATTTACAAAAAAAAAAAAAAAAAAAAAGGAGACCGCTATGAACGCGTCAAGAATGACAAATGAAGAACAATAAACAGAAATTGCTTAAAGAAGGGAGTAAAGAGGGCTGATCAATAAGCAGCTGTGATTGGCTAAATGAAATCACGTGATACAGAAAAAGGAATCTAAAACTGTGGTCTAGCTGTAATTAATTTGCTTTATTTATGTACACTTTCCGCAAGATCGAAAGGAGCAATAATTAGCTTCCTCAGAAACAGTTACAATTTAGCCCCTAAAGTTCAACTCTTCCTCAACGAGCTAGTGTTGGTAGGAAAGTGGTAGTGACAGAGCTACACAGTTGACAGAGCTCTAGGAAAAAAACAGTATGGGTCAACAACAGGATCCGTCGTACTCTAGTCTTTTCTTCCTCTGCGTTGTACAAGCACGAACATGTCATGCGTCACGAACCTTTCCACAACATGCGTGTCCTTTTATCTCTATTATGACGTCATATCACTCACCCGGCTTGGTTATTTGCATATATATGTAGCTCCCTGCATCAACAGATCTGTTCCACAGACAGTTCTAGGAAAGAAACTCTGCTCATGGAATTTTCGTTTACTTTTAGGCGCAGATAGAGAGTGAAGGAAGTTGTCGATGGTTGTTGTAGATAGACGTGTATTTGTTGCAAATGTTTTCCAAGGAAAGGTTGTAGATTGGAACTTAGTCAAGAATCTACCATAAAAAAATTTATTTGAAAGAAAGAAAATAAAAAGAGACAGCAAAAACAAAGGTTTCCATGGCGCGAACTTTCGTATACAAAAGAAATGGGGAAAAAATCAGACAATTTCTCTACTTAAGGCGATGATTAAAAATAAATATTCATGTTCAGTCCTTCAAGAAATCGGTCAGCATCTCAAGCTTAGACTTATCTCCGAATAAAAAAAAAATACTTTAATTACCTTTGTGTATCCAGCTCTCCTGAGATCTTTGCAAACCATGAAGGAAAATGTAAAATTCATAGTCGAGAAAGAAAATGAAGTTTATTTCTTCTGAGAATCTGTTATTTCTATCATGCATCTATATAATAATTTCTGAAAATTCAATGCACACAAAATCCGGCATTTTTTTGCATTTTTTCGGTTGTGTAATTTTTGTACTGGAAAATATTGCATAAATAAATGGAGTATATATATATATATATATATATATATATATATATATATATATATATATATATATATATATATATATATATTCACACCTGACCTCCATAGAATGGAAATATGTCACAAAGTGTAAAGAGATAGCTTCCAATTTGGGGGTATCAACACCAAAGCAAAATATGATGAAAGTAAACATAAAATAGATAAACTCCATAATTTATTATACCATACCTGTTCACACTGAAACACTTATCACAATATTCTGTGGATCTATATTAAAAAATCTTGTTAAACTTTGTGACATATTTCCATTCTATGGAGGTCAGGTGCGAACTAACACCCCATAATTTTATTATACCATATTTCTACAAACTGAAACATAATTATCAAAGTATACTTACGCAGATAGATATGAAAAGTCTTTATTAAAGTGTGTGCCTATTTCCATTCTATGGAGGCCAGGCGCGAACGCAGACCCCACAATTTTATTATACCATCCCTATTTAAGTTAAGAAATACTTATCAAAGTATTCTAATGTAAATTTATATCAAAAACACTTGTAAACGTGTTTTTTTAATTTTTTAATTTTTATTTCCATACTTTGTTACCAGACGCGAACGCAGACCCCACAATTTTTATGAACCACCGTTCTGCCAGATCAAACATACCCATTCCTGTGTCTCGCTACATCTTCTATCATTATATGTAATCAGTTTTTTAAAATAGTCAACCATATAGGAGCCTATTCGTGACACCACACACACACACGCACACACACACATTCAGCTTTATATTATATATATATATATATATATATATATATATATATATAGAAATTAAAACCCATGCGCGGGGTAACCCCTATTCAAGTTGAGGGACCCGTAGACATCCCCAGGTCATTCATCTAGAAGAAAAACGCTGATATTAAACCTTATACGTCTTGGCGCCAAATAAACAGTGTAATGAGTCCTATTTAATCTTGCTCGACAACCTTCCTAGTGCTGGTGACTAGTATAAATAACCGATTTACAAACCTAACCTGCTTAATTATTAGATAGACTCTGCCTATCGCCCGGCTTTCACACTCTTTCTTTGGCTGTTCCCGAAGACACAATTCTATGGACGAAGAGTTGGTTGATGGTCTACTTGTGTTGCATGTTTGGTAGTAGGCACATCCGTCTTGTCCAGCACCTCTCAACCTTACACTAAAACTATTAAATAAAATAACAGTTCAGTCGAAACCTATGACCAAGCCAGACGCAAATTCAAACAAAACCAAAATCGCTTCCTCCCTCTAGGCTTGCATTAAAAAATACTCGCGGACTTAAAACTAACTTTAACAATGTAGACTTTTTTCTCCTAGCAAACTCCCCGTATATCTTAGCACTAAGTGAAACTAACCTATACTCCCCCATCCCTCTTACCACTTTAAAATGTCTGGTTATCTTCCATTCTGTCGTAAGGACTCAGGAAGACATATGCATGGACTTGGAGTCTATATACGAGAAACTCTTCACTTGACTCGAGAATCAAAACTAGAATCAGATGACTAGGTCTTCATATGCTTTAGACTTAACATGCAACGTAGCATTAGCAACTTATACTTTCTCTACCGTTTTTCCTCGATTCACGACTAATACACCAAGCCTCTGATAGCACAGATGCAGCACCTTCTCTAGATACTAGCGCGCAAGTACATGTATTTGGTGACTTTAATGTCTACCACAGGAATTGGCTTCGTTTTTCTAGTTACGCAGATGCAGCTGGTTTCTCATTCTCTATCACAGGCAGTTATGTTCCCGACCCGTCTTTCTGATCGACAAGACCAGCAAACATCACGTTTAGATTCTTTCAGACCGCAGTCCTTGATGATTGCGTAACAAATGCTCATAGCCTCCACGGAAATGTCGATCGTGTTGTGATAATGTAAGAAATCACCCTCCCACAATTCTTGCCCCTAAATTGAAGAGCCATTACTCAAAACAACAAGGTACTATAAGAAGATCGACTGCGAAGCCATAAGGGATTACATCATAGATGTTCCATTGTATATTATCTTTTCTCTTCCTACGGAATAGTGTGCAAATGAGTCTGTGTGACGTGCCCGTTCCAGAGAGCGATTGGGCTACCCACTGGGGGAAAGCTAAGACTCCCAAAACATTGGAGAATGCCAGGCAGATATGATTGTTTTATTCGTTAAGTATCGTTGTGTGTCCAGACGACAGCAACAAACCTTGCTGACAGAAAGATTTGGTTTATAAATTCCATTATTTTATGAAAACGACAACTTCATGTCACGGTGAGAGTCATAACGAAAACATAATTTCGTCTCCGATGCCACCGAGTGATGGCTCAGGGTTGTTTGGCCTTTGAGTGCAGTAACCAGACCGATGAGATAACCGGGTGAACTTTTCGATCGTGAGAACAGATAGACGTCTATTTGCTGCGAATGTTTTACTGGGAAAGGTCATAGATTGGAACTTAGTCAAGAATCTACCATAAAAAAGACGACAAAGAACAGCGCTTGCAATTCACACGTGCAATCGGGAGAAGATTGGACCTCCCCTGAGGTGACGTAGCTTGTTGCAATTGCGCCAGAAGTGACCCCAGCCACCTCGTCACCTCGCTATATGAACGGGTCCCCGCGGTGAATCTGGCAGATCGATCTGAGATTGTGAGAGAATCACATACATTCTAAGGGTTGTCACCCTCCTCTCTTCCCGCATCCTTCCACCGCCATATCGAGAGAGCGAGAAATCAATCTATTGTCATTGTTTTTATCATTGGAGTTTTTCAATATACGGACAATTGTATATAAGTATATATATATTGTGCATCTATATTGAATTAACCAGTAGAATAGATAATCGAGTCTGTCTTTTGTTATTCCCTTCCAGCGTGACAGATCGACAAGCATGCCTTCCGCAGATTTAGCAGACATAAATCCAATACAAATAAGCAAAAGTTTGTAGTAGCTTGAAATAATTGTAAGAGAGAAGTAACCAAAGGCAAAGGAAAATATTCCGAAGTCACTAGAAAATGTATCGAGTCGCAGAAATTAGGGACTCGCGATTTCTGGAAAATTTATAGCAGCATAGTAAAAACTGGTCAATTAAAAATTCCCTCACCATCAAACAAACTAGAGATTTTCCGCAAGGCAACCATAAAGACAAATATGTGTACCGACAGTTTGCCTCCGACTCCACTTTAGATCCAACTAACCACCACCTCCCACACTCAATGATTTGAAAATCACATCTTCTCTTGTTCGTGGTGCTATAAAAATTTTATCTTCGTTATACTTAAAAAAAATACTCCGCTGAGGGTGTACCAGCTCTTTCCAAACTCTTCGACAAATATCTTACTGAGTCTTGCTTTCCCGACTGCTTGAAAATTGCTTCTGTTGTACCATTTTTCAAAGATTTTGGAAAAACAACTGATCTACTCAATAATCGCCTCATTAGCCTCGCCCGTCTTTTCGCAAAATTCATTGTATCTTCAATCAATAAAACCCTAATTCATAGATAATAAACTTCTTTCTGACCGACAGTATGGATTTAGGCAAGCCCGTTCTACTCCAGATATTCTAACTTTAATCTCTAAACGTATATACCACGCACTGTGTAAGGTAAGAGAAACAAGGTCAGTAGTCCTAGACATATCTCACGCCTTGGACAGGGTTTCGTACGATGGTTTTCTCATCAAAATTCAATCAAATGGTATTACTGGACTATACTTTACATACTCAGTTCTATTTTTGATAAGATAAAAATTTAGATTGTCCTTGATGGTCGTATATCCGAACAACATGATATGCGGGGTCAAATGCCTAAGGGGTCAATCCTTGGACCATTATTATTATTGATATTCATAAACGACCTTCCTGATTAAATTGTGTCTGAGATGGGCACATTTGCTTATGATATTCTGCTCTATACCCGATTAGAGGAGAAAACTAATGAACACATATCTAAAGAAATGACTACAGCTCTAAAGGAATCCTCCATTATTTAGTGGAATGGGGCCAAAACCGAATATGTTTTTGTATGGCCACTTTTATTGATAATACACGCATGAAACTCTAGTCACATTCGAAATAATCTCGTTCGGCTTCAATGAACTTGTAACATTCAAACGAGTTCTAGAAAGCCCCATGAAAGTTCTCTTGTGTGAGTGTGTCAATGATCCTCTTCATATCCTCGTTCATTTCTTCAATTGTTTCATAAAGATAGCCTCTAAGGCTTTCTTTGAGCTTAGGGAATAATAAACGTCACTGGGAGCAAGGTCTGAACAACAAGGAGGGTGTGCAAGTATCTTTATGCTCATCTTGGACAAATATACTGTGACCATGATGGAATACGTTTAGGACAAATCTTTCCCATTATGCTGTTTTAACTCCTTTACTCTTTCCACAACTCTCATCATCCCTCACAGACTCCCTGCCTTTCTTAAATGTTTTATGCCAGTCAAAAACTGATGCTCGACTAATGCAAGATAGTCCATGCGTTTCTGTGCCATTTTTTCCAATGGTAAACTAGAATTTTATTGCATATAGTTCTTCTAAAATGTCCTCACATCCTGATTGCATTTTTGTAATTCACCAGCTGTGACAATCAGGCTTTAGTAAGGTGTAATCCAATTCCCGCTGCAGCTGTTCATTTGAATCTGAAATCATAAAAATTGGTCAGCCATCTCATAAGATGTATAGCAATAACATACTGAATTTTCAAGAGTCTATAACAATTTTAAATGCCTGTACAAATAAGTCTGCAACATTGAAATTACCTCGTATATAGTAAGGCATAATTTTATTTTGTATGAAGTTTGTAGCTTTCCTAATTTACATTGTGATATATCTAAAACTAACGACTTTAAAATCAATAAAAGACTACCGCTATGCAGAAAGATCGATTGGATATAATTTTACCATGAATTCCAAACGAACACTAGTAAGATATCAACACGCAATATACCAGTAATACATTTCAAATGTATTATAGTTTCTCGATGTACGACGGATACCTGATCATTAAAAAAAAGTCTCCACCCGTTGGCCTGCAGCTCTTTTCCTTTCGCTCGTGTCTGTGAATATTCTGCGGCTTGCGTGTTCCGTCAAATAAATAGGAAGTCAGTCGTCTTCCAGCCGCGGATGTACCGTCTGTCTCTGCAATAACCATCAGCTGCTGGTGACAGATCAGAATATATCCAGCTCCGGTTGGGCGGGCACACACACACACACACACACACACACACACACACACACACACACACACACACATATATATATGAATATGTGTATTATATATATTTATATATGTGTATATATGTGTATATATACATATATGTGTATATAAGTATATATATATACATATCTATCTATCCATCTATATATATATATATATATATATATATATATATATATATACATACATATATACATATATTAGTTTTGGAACGATTAATCGGAATAGAAAATCGGATACATATATATATATATATATATATATAGTGAATAAATTACAAAAAAACTATATTCCAAAATTCATGATGTTGCCCGTCTTATTATTTATTCCTTTAATTCAGTTGGCATTTACAATTCTTGACAGTATCTGTCCCGTAGCGCAAAATCAATCACTTAATTATTATATCAAGTAGTGAATCTATTTTGCCCTTAACTCATCAGAAGAAATAGCAACATTCAATCTGTCAAAAAAAAAAATAATAAAGTGCGTTTTGACGTGTTAAGAGAGGCTGTAAATATCTTATAATATGTTTCCATTACGCCATTTTGAATTTTAGAAATAACGTGCCTAAACCCATCTATTCGTACTAACATGTTCTATTAATCTAGTAATATTCTACCAAAATATTCTATTTAATAATTAGTAAATTTATAAAAATAACACCAATAATGACACATGTTTACGCATACGAAACTAAACAAAACTTAAAAAACAAAACAATTTACAGTTTACGATTATATACTAATTATTTATTAATTTGAATTTGAAGCCATACATGATTAAGTCCACTTTACTGTTATAATCAAGTTTATTACTATTTCAATTATAATTCTTAGTATTAGTTCATTCTAAACTCATAATTACGTTTAGTTGGGATTTTTTATTTCGCTATATACTCATGTGTTTACCATATGCGTAAAAAGTTCAAATTAATTCAATTTCAAGTATGGTGGAGTTACCGCACTTAGAACAAATCCATCAATATATTAACTTAGTTTTTTTAACATTCATTCTTTCATCATACCCTAGCGGGAGTACCCGGCATTGCCCGAGTATTTGGAGGTGTGTGTAGGGGGGCATTAAATCAAAACAAACAGGAAAATAACGAATAAGTGAATGTAATAACACTGTTTAAATATTATTAAACAAAAAAACAGGGAACGTGATGCAAAAGTAAAAATAAGCAATATATATATATAAATATATATACATATATATATATATAAGTGAAAGTGTCTGTCTGTCTGTCTGTCTGTCTGTCTGTGTATCTGTGTATCTGTGTGTCTGTGTGTGTACATTTCCCTACGCAATAACTCTGTCAATTTTTAGTCTACAGACTCAAAATTTTATATACAGGGTACTGAGATTTGGAAAAATCGATGTGATCGGTTTTCGGCCAGAAATTTGGCGATTAAGGGGTCAATGTTCAACGATTTGACCTTTGCAACTCTACCAATCCTCCGACAATTTTCGGTCTAAACACTTGAAATTTAAGATATAGGTTCATTGGACATGGATCTAACTTAATAACTTGATTTGAGCACAAAGCAATAAATTTTAAGGGGCATAATAATAATTGTGTTTCGGTTGACTTCCCTACGTATTTTCCGATTATCACGATCTAAAATGTTTCTCCTTATGTCCTTATTTTTCTGGATTTGGTGTTCAGGTTGTTCAAGAATGCAGCCAAGTTTTTTGATCACATTACAGCTCCGTAGCTAAATTTTTGATGGACAATCCTTCTGCTAGTCCAGCAACTATCCTTTGTTTTTCGATAACCTTTATTCGCCTGATTTTTTGGCATTGTAAGAGATCTGCAATAAAGCAATGGACAGTAAAATTTCTTTGATGATAAATAAAATGCCGTAACTTTGTGAATATCTCATGAATTTGAATGACATTTTGGAAAATAATTAAACTTAAAGCAACACTTTGATGGTACAATTTTCATTTTTTTAGAACGTATATTTAAGGAAATATTGATATTTTACTAATCTGCCATAAAGCGATTAGAAATGTTTATATATATATATATATATATATATATATATATATATATATATATATATATATATATATATATATATAATCACTTAACATTCTGACCCCAGTTCTCTAGTTGATATTGCCGCCCATCGGTCGCTAGCACTATTCTACTTGGTCGTTGCAATATCATATTTTATCGTTATTTCGCCGTCTCGGCAGGCTTTTCAGAGTGGAATGAGATATCACTTGTTTTAAAATGAAATATACCGCGACAGGCAACACGTTTATTATTCATGCTGTCTGCTCCAACTTTTTATTTAGACGTTGCTCTTGACGCCATAACTCGTGCTCGGGAGGAATAACGTTCAACTTAAAATCATTTCTGTACTATTCCATTATCTGCCGCCTACACAGCTAGGGTCTGAAACGAGATACGACCAAGTCAAAGACTAGTATCTGTCCTCGCAGTGCCAAAGATAACAAGAAAATGGTCTGGTATGTTCATTTTACGACATAGCAACGCTTTTATGCTATACTAGCAGGCCGCCCGGCATTTCCCAGTCGTAAAATACGCATAAATATTATATTTTAATTAAAACAACAACTGAGGCATGCGCATGCGAGTATTATTTTTTTCCAACCACTTCACTACAGTCATCATCATCGGCGGTCACTCGTGTCCGAGTAAGACTGTCCTCCGTTGTGCCTTCTGTGGGTCCTCAGGTGAGCATAGAGCCCAATCCTAGACCCAATTTGTCTTGTGCAATTTGGGCAGATAAAGGTAGTGGTGGCGGGTGGGGTTGGGTGTGTCTGGTTGATAATCTGTCCTTTCTGTGCTTGCGTTTATCCTCAGCAGCTTGATTTAGGTCACTACTATAAAGCGCAGCACCTTCGTGGACAGCGCTCCTCCATGCCAACCTGCTCCCGGCCACGTCCTCCCATGTCTCAAGGTCCATGTGAAACCGCTTTAGATTTGCTTTGATGTTGTCCTTATACCTCATCTTTTGGCCACCCTGGGCACGCTTTCCCTCAACAAGCTGAGAGTAGAAAATCTGTTTTGGGAGGCGGAGATCCGGCATTCGGACAACATGACCAGTCCATATGAGCTGGCGTTGAGCAACAGTAGCGGTGATAGTGGGAATGTCAGCCTCACGCAGGACGCTGGTGTTGGTGCGTCGGTTCTTCCAACTAATTCTGAGGATTTTTCGGAGGCATCTTTGGTGGTACGTCTCCAGGGTTTTTACGTGCCTCCTGTATGTGATCCAGGTCTACGATCCATAGAGAAGAGTGGGCAGCAAACAGCTTTATATACCATGATTTTGGTCTTTGCCAGAAGGTCACGGTTTTTTTTTTCACTACAGTAGAACCTTGGGATACGGTGCTCCAAGGATACATTTTTTTTTTCATGTTACGATGTGGAATACGATGTTTTTCCGGTCCCTGGTTACGGTATTTTCCTCGCCTATAGTGTCATTTATAATGTTATTTGATTATATACATGTGTATTTTTGTTACTAATGTTTAATGCCGAATCCCGGGGTTCTACTTCAGTTGTCAGTGAAAAAGTTGAGTTCGAAATCAAAAGTAATAGACAGCGAGTCAAGTACGCTAACCAGCTGGACACGACTTTTACAATGTGCTTTCAAAAAATCTTATTTTTAACGCAAAAAAGCTTCGCATGCGTAGTCGTAAAACAGTTGAAAAACCGATAAAAATTCGACGATCCCAACGTACCAATTTGCTAATTTTTACCGCTTAGCAGACCTTTTTTCTGGAGAAAAACCGATTAAAATTTTTCCACATGTCTGAATACACTACATACTAAATTTCAAGTCTGTAGATCAAAATTCCTTGAGTATATAGGTTGAGAAGTGTCCTCACATACATTCTCACTTTGATAGATATATAGATTATGATGCAGTTTGTTAACAAATTCAATATATACAGTTGAACATACGTTGCAATTTCATCATATTGTTACATAACAAAGGTCGTTTTATTTAATGAATGACACCTTAAAGGTCAGAGGTGACCGCAGGATGAAAGTCTGCAAAACCACGACGGATAGTTTCTGTCTCTTGGCTGGCGATATTTCAAGCAGGGAAGACGTGTCCAGAGCGTCGGCTATAATTGGGCAAGAATGTAACTAAATGTAACTGGACGCGTCGTGCGACATGTCCATATGTCTCCTTTTTTCATTCTCTTTATTCCAAGTTCCGTACGCAAGTTACCCGCGTCTCTGTTTTTCTTCTCTGTACCCGTTCTCTTTGAAATAAACTTTTATTAAACTCTCAACATAGGCACCCGGGTTGATGCATCCACAGAAAAAAAACAACCTGGGTACACAACGACGACATGCTGAATAATGTTCATACACACCAATAAGTGAAAACTCACAAATATAAATCGGATGGAAGAAATATGAGTTAATACTTTCTAAGCATTATTAGTATTATATACGGCGTAATCACCTTGACACACTTGTTCCCGCCACCCACAGAAGTTAAGCAACGATGAGCCTTGCTAATACCAAAATGGCTGACCATTTAGGAATACTATGTGCTATATAGGGTGTCGGTGACAGCACTACTGTAAAAAATAAAAGTTTAGCGCCTTCTTCCCTCCGCTAGTCTGGGGGAGACCCCTGGACAAGGTCGAGTACCCAATTTACCTCCCCGATTGAGTAAGGTGAAGTCATGGAAATTAGGTGACTGATGTAATTATGCTCATGGTTTCTTTTTTCCTTGTGCTGGGTACAATAATCAGGACAATCGCTCAGTATGGACAGTGCTCGGAGGACAAAAAGAAAACATGTAGCATATTGTCTGTACAACAGCAAAGAAAGCTGTGCGAATACATTTTATCAAGTTAACATTCCTATTTATTATAAAATATTTAACAAAATATTTGATATGTTTCGATAACTAATAATAAGGAATGAAGAACACCGAAGCTGCATATCTACAAGTTCTACACCCGATCATGCATCTCCCCATAGTTTCACCTCCGCTCCTCCCAATAAAAAAATGATACCAAAGAGCTGAGAAGAGTCAAGAAGGACTGAAAGACCGAGGAGAGAGCGCCAGCCAGACCTCGATTGGGCAAGCGCAAGGAGAACTGGGACTTTGGGGAGGCTTAGTGCCACTCAAATTCCAGTATAAACCAATGGCCAATGCCGGTGAGAAATCAATGGTGATATGCTGTTGCGGCGATGCAAATTCATTTGCAAATGCTATCGAAGGAGGTGGAGAGAACTGGACGTTTGGGGAGACTTGTTGTCACTCAGCCTCCAGAGAACACCACAGGTTTCCAATCAGATCGTTTGTTGACTTGTGTGAAAGCTCCATGTGAGCCAATAATAATTTCTTAGATCAGCACTACAATATGAGGCGTGACATCCAGATAACTCTACTAATAAAATACGTATATATATATATTTTAACTATCCAACTACAAATATGACTTTGAACCAAATCAGATTATTATTATATAAATTATAGCTATTTAAGTTAAAATACTGTGGTTAGAAGCAAGAAAGAGAAGTCTTACCCTGGGTGCTCAGCGAGTGAGTACAGGCGAAGAAAAGGAAGAACAAACATGGCGGCCAGCATTTTTATTTCGTCCGTTCTCGCATAATCTCGTGTGTGCGTGAAGATGGAACCTATAAAACGATGTTCATTTCTGGGTGCTGCGAGATGATTCCCGGCCAGCCAAGAGAGAAGAGACAGAGGACTGTAGCGATAATCTTTCTTGAACATTCCGTTTGTGTATTTGAGGTGAACCCCCCCCCCCATTTTACGTCAAGCTATTTCGGCGATGGCCAACGCAGGTTTAAACAATATGATTAAGCCTTTTAATGGCGACGGTGATGTGGTGGCGTGGCTTAAATAAGTGGACCTTGTAGCAAGGATTCAGAAGCTGGATGATGTGGCCGCAGTAATACCACTGTTTCTGGAAGGGGACGCACTGGCCCTCTATTTGGAGCTCAGCGAGCGGGAACAGGGTGATGCAGACGCCATCAAGGGTCGACTGATCGAAGCTTTCGCAGAGGGGCCTTTCGAGGCCTTTAATAAGTTGAAAGAGAAGAGGTGGACTGGTGAATCTGTGGATGTCTATGCGAATGAGATAAGGAGATTGGTTGAGTTGTCGGGCATCAGAGGACATGCCACAAGTCACGTAGTCAAGATGACTTTTGTTACCGGGTTCCCGGAAGAAATATCGAAAAGGTTGCAGCAGGTACCGGGGGTGGAGACGCTGGATGTGAGTGAGCTGCTTAGAACTGCGAAAATTTTAGTGAGCACCCAGCCCACGGAGCCTGGAGGAACGACAGCAACGGTACAGCAGGATGTGGGCAGGAATCTGCCAAACCCGGGGATCGCATGCTTCGAATGCGGGGGACCACACATGAGAAGAGACTGCAGGAAGTTCTTGCAACGGACAGTGTGTTACAAATGCAATCGAAGAGGCCATTTAGCGGTAAAATGCACAAGTTCGGGAAACTGGCGAGGGGAGACCGACGCGCCAGCGGCCGCCCCGATTCGAGAATAGAGGCGCACCCGCAGCAGATGCCCAAACAGAAGATTGCGGTGGAAGGACGGGAAATTATGGCCCTGATTGACACTGGCTGCACCACTACCATGGTGCACACTACCCTGGTCGGAAGATGGAAAGGGAAGGGTGAAGTAGTGGCATTCGATGGGTCGCGAGTGAAGTGTCGAGGGAAGAAGACCGTCACTATTGATATTGCTGAACGTCGGATGAGGGTCCATGCAATTGTCACTGATCGCCTGGTGCCTGGTGTCCAAGCCATCATTGGAATGGATGTTATATGCCGCCTTGGAGGTGTTACCATCACATGTGACAATGTGAGGTTCGGACTAGCTGAGTGCGCGGTGACGGAGAACGCTCCCAGAGGGATCAACAAGGCCGGGGAGGAAAGAAAATTGTCGATCAAAGATCAGGACTTCCGAGCCGAATTCGACGGAGAGCGGTGGACGGTGGAGTGGGCATGGAAACATCAAGCGCCATCGCTGACAAACAGGGTGGCGTGCTACACAAATTCGCTTAGAGGAGGGGCGAGAAAGGAGTTTGAGCAGGAAGTCGACCGATGGATTGAGGAAGGGATACTGATGCCTTGGACGGATGATGTGGAGTCGGGCATTTTGCCGTTGATGGCCGTTCTGCAAACAACTAAAGGGAAAGTAAGACCGGTCCTGGATTTCCGAGAGCTGAACGGCCATGTTAAGTGCCATACGGGAGGCGACACCGTAGATGTGTGCAGTGAGACCATTAGGGAATGGAGGCAGATGAATGGCGCATCTACATTGGTAGATCTAAAATCTGCCTATTTGCAACTCCATGTTGCCAAGAAGCTCTGGAAATATCAGTTAGTCAAGTACAAAGGCAAAACCTACTGCCTTACACGAGTAGGGTTCGGGTTAAATTCGGCACCCAAGATTATGTCAACTATCCTCAGGAAGATTCTGGAGACAATGGGAAAGGGAGATGGGGTAGTGAGCTCATACATAGACGACATTCTGGTGAATGAGACTGTGGTAACTGCCAAGGAGGTGGTAGCTCATTTGAAGAAATTCGGGTTGGTCGCCAAAGAGCCGGAAAAATTAGACGGAGGGGCTGCTTTGGGCCTAAAACTGAAACGAGGTGCGTCAGGCGGCCTAGAGTTTCGCAGGGGAAACGAAATCCCACAACTGAAGCAGGAGCTCAACAGACGTGAACTTTTTTCCATATGCGGAAAGTTGATCGGACATTACCCCATTGCTAGCTGGCTTAGACCAGCATGCAGCTACATAAAGAGACACGCCGAAGGACAAGGATGGAATGATAAGGTGGGAGAAAGAACGGTCGCCATGATGGAAGAGCTCCTGAAAGAAGCAGAACGGCAAGACCTAGTCCGGGGAACCTGGAACATACCGCGAACATTGGATGGAGTCGTGTGGTGCGATGCGAGCAGCATTGCAACAGGGGTCGTTTTGGAAATTGGAGGAGTAGTTGCAGAAGATGCAGCCTGGTTGAGGAAAAAGAATGACGTCAGCCACATCAATGTGGCGGAATTAGACGCGACAATAAAAGGAGTCAATCTGGCCTTGAAATGGGGACTACGTGACATCTGCATCAAAACAGACTCCGCCACGGTGTTTGCTTGGCTAAAGTCTCTCATTTCAAGCGAAAAAAGGATAAAAACGAGAGGGGCTGCTGAGATGTTAGTGAAGCGTAGGCTTGGGGTGCTGGCTGAGCTGATGCAAGAGTTTTGTTTGAAGCTTCGCGTAGACATGGTTGCTTCTGAAAAGAACCGAGCAGATGCTCTCACGAGAGTGAAGAAGAGTTGGCTGTTGCCAAAGAAAGATGTTGTTGCTGCATCGGATCTAGATGATGTTGGTGTGCGAGAACTGCACAATTTGCACCATATGGGGGTAGAGAGGACTTGGTACTTAGTGAAAAAAGTCGACCCAAGGATCACCAAGGAGCAGGTGAGGCAAGTGGTCAGGACATGTGACAGATGTCAGTCGATTGATCCTGCTCCAAGCACGCATGAAGCTGGCCAATTGGAGGTGAGTGGGACCTGGGAGAGACTGGCATGCGATGTCACCCATTACAGGGGTGGACTTTACCTTACCATGATTGACTGTGGGCCCGGGCGATTTGCCCTATGGAAGAAGCTACGTGGAGGAACAGGCAATGAAATAGCGGCAATCTTTGATGAGGTGTTTTTGGAGCGAGGCCCCGTGGAAGAGTTGTTAACCGACAACGGGACTGCGTTCAAGTCAGTAGCAGTGACAGAAGTACTGAAGAAATGGAAGATCCAACAATTTTTCAGAGCTGCCTACAGACCTAGTGGCAACGGGATCGTAGAGAGAAACCACCGCACCATAAAGGCAGTTGCGGAAAGAGGAGGCACCTCACCTGAGCAAGCCGTCTTCTGGTATAACATGTCGCCTAAACTGGGACAAGTACCAGAGACGGTCCCGCAACTGTCAATGTTTGCATATTCCTGGAGGCATCCCAGGGTGGAGCCGGCAAGCCGAGAAGTAGAGGCCACAGGGACAATTAAACTCGGGGACGAGGTATGGGTGAAGCCACCGGGGGCGCGCTGCACCACACAATGGAGTAGGGGTCGCGTAACTGGGAGGAACACTAGTAACAACATTGTGGTGGGAGGAGTCCCGAGGCACATTCTTGACGTCAGACCAGTTGAGGATGAAGCAGTGGAGGGGAGTGTGCAGCCACAGGAGGAGGACGAGACACCTCAGAGGCCAAGTAGAGAGAGGCGACCGCCACAGTGGATGAGAGACTATGAAATGTGATCTTGAGATCAGGGAGGCATGTGGTTAGAAGCAAGAAAGAGAAGTCTTACCGTGGGTGCTCAGCGAGTGAGTACAGGCGAAGAAAAGGAAGAACAAACATGGCGGCCAGCATTTTTATTTCGTCCGTTCTCGCATAATCTCGTGTGTGCGTGAAGATGGAACCTATGAAACGATGTTCATTTCTGGGTGCTGCGAGATGATTCCCGGCCAGCCAAGAGAGAAGAGACAGAGGACTGTAGCGATAATCTTTCTTGAACATTCCGTTTGTGTATTTGAGGTGAACCCCCCCCCATTTTACGTCAAATACTGCTGAAATTTTTCAAAGCAAAGGAAAAATCTGAATTTTGTGGGTGGATAAAGCATTTCTTTCTGATGGCAAAGCAAACTATTCAGGCAAAGCAATCGTTTGGTAAGTGTAATTCAACAGTTAAAAGGTTAGGGTTACAGTAACTACGCTTATTTCAAACGAAGCCATACAGGGGCAAACGATTGTGAACGCCAAATTTGGTAGTTGTCCCGAAAAAAAAAATCAAAATAATTTACAAACTCATTTTGATGGAACGTAAATTGGAGCGATAGCAGAGAATCTGAAGATATCACTAAGTGGTGTATTTTTCACGAACATTTGTTATCAATAAAACTATGTTCACAGTTAGTGCCGCGTTTGCTCACAGTCGATCTAATACAATAAGGATTTAATGATTGAACGCGCTGTTTACAACTGTTTTGACTCAACGAAAAAACGAACCACTTCATTCCGGGATCAAATCGGTAAGGAGCGTATTATACAACAGCGAGTAAAAGCCGTTGAATACAGGAAACTTTAGGTACCCTTTACCTACAAGTTGATTTGGCATTGACGTCACGCTGTCATGTTCACTGGCCTCTTTTTCTCTCGGTAGCCGTGGTAAAAGCCGTTCAACGTATATGAAAAAATAATCAGAGCGCGTTTTGATTCCGTATTTATGGATACGCAAATTATTTTGTTCGTTTATTATTATGTTGGAGCAGTTCTGAAAAATGAAGCATTCCAATATTCACTTATTCTTGGAATACATTCAGGATGCCATATTGAATGTAATTTTAAATCGGGGAGTGTTTATTAATTATTATTTTATTATTTTTTAAATAATGTATTATCATTGAATTAGTATTATTTCTTTTTTTTACAAAGGAATAACCACTTATCAAGGCCCAGAGACCACTCGAGGATAAGGGTTAAAGAGTGCACCGTAGTCAAAAGTACAATATCATAGTAATCGTTAGAAGTGTAAATTGGATTACTTAAGGGGAACGGCTCATCAAGAACTTGTTTACATTGGACTTGAAGACAACTATATTGTAGTCAGCTGGAAAGCAGGTAAATGGAAGAGAGTTCCGCAGGTGTGCAGTTCTAAGAAAGGGGCTTTGGTCATGGAATCTACGTTTAGGTTTAGTCACAGATAAAGAGTGGGGGAAATTATTGATAGTGTTTTCAGCTAAACGAGTGTTTCTCTTGAATGTTTGGCTGGGGGGGGGCAGAGATTGGAGCCCAGACGAGCAATTGCCATGAAAATAACGATAAAACAGAGAGAGGCTGACAACGTCTCTTCTGTGGGATAGAGGTTGTAGGGAAGAGAAAACGGTATCCCTCCTTGGCTACGAAGTCTATTGTGAACTCTGTCAGGGCAGGATAAGTTTTTCCTAGCAGCCCCTGTCCAGATGTGGCAACAATACTCCATCCTTGGACGTAACTGGTTCTTATGTAGGCGGAGAATTGCATCAGCAATGAGATATCTACCGTATCGATAGATAAAACGAAATTATTTTTATACCAACCTAATATAACATAGCTGAATGAAGCCAAACATTATTATTATTATTATTATTAATATTATTATTATTATTATTATTATTATTATTATTATTATTATTATTATTATTATTAATATTTTTATTAATATTAATATTATTATTATTATTATCATTATCATTATTATTATTATCATCATCATTATTATTATTATCATCATTATAATTATTATTATTATCATCATCATTATTATTATCATTATTATTATTATTATTATAATATTATTATTATTATTATTATTATCATTATTATTATTATTATTATTATTATTATTATTATTATTGGCTCACAAGGAGCTTTTACGTAGATCATCAAAGATTTCTCCTTGAAAACAACTTGTGGTGTTCCTTGAAAGCTGAGTGACAACAAGTCTCCCCAGTTTTCCAGTTCTCTCCACCTCTTTCGATAACATTTACAAATGAATGTACATTATCGCAACAGCTGTTAACAACGATTTCTCACTGGCAGCGGCCATTGGTCTCCACTGGAATTTGAGTGGCATTTTTATTTTCTCGTCTTATCCTTTGTCTCTGTTGTGTTAATTTTTTTCAGTGTCTCTTGCTGCCATAATTATCCTTTCAGTATTTTGCATTATGTATTTTTTACTTCTGTTTTTGTGTGTGTGTCATTGACACATTCTTCTATATAAACCAGTCCTCTCCCGCCATTTTTCTTTTCACGTAGAAGCGATCAACATCGTCTTTTAGGTGTAGTTCATTGTGCATGGTCATGGGTTTCCTGGTCTTCTGATCGAGATGTCTCAGTTCTTCTTTAGTCCACCCTATGAACGGTCCAGAGTATCTTACTAGTGATACTGTCCATGTATTTACTCCTTTTATAAGGTTTCTGCTGCTATTATTATTATTATTATTATTATTATTATTATTATTAGTAGTAGTAGTAGTAGTAGTAGTAGTAGTATGAGTAGTATCATCATCATCTATATATTAATAGTATAGCGTGTGTAATTTATTTTATGTGGCATGCTTACTCACGAGTGACTTTTGTTTAATTGTTATGTACTTCCGTTTATTGTAATAAATAATTTTACCAAGGATTCGGCATAAGTTTTGGTTTCAGTTTCGATTATAGCTGATAGCACTCAACCCATTTATTTTTTATAAATAATTTTACTAAGAAATTTTCCTAAGTTTTGGTTTCAGTTATAGCTGATGGCACTTTTTTTTTTATAAATATATCAAGAATTCTTCATAAGTTTTGGCTTTGGTTTCGATTATAGCTGAAGGAACTCAAGTTATCATTGAAACACGGTAGTGTTTCATTCAAACACTATAGTGTTTTAATAGATGGTAAAGTGGCAGTTTTAGTCATTTAGAACTGATTTAAAGCTTCGCGGCTCATTTTTTGACCAAATTTCAAATAAATATTACAGTTTATAGATCGCCTTCTCAGTTCTAGTGTGAAAACATTTTTTCTAACAGGCAAGCCTTTTGTAAAATCGGGGAAAAAATTGTCTGGTCAATTTGATTAAGCCATTAATGATAGATTTTTGTTATGGTCCCAAGCGAGGGAAGGGAAAACCAGAAAGTTCCCTTTCTTTCCCGGGGAATAGATATGTAATGCCGACCTTAGCAACGTGGTCAGTGACAAAAGAAACATCTAAAAGAGCTGGGGAGTCTCCGAATAATAGATGGGAAAGAGGTCACTGACCTCAGCAACTTCCATGATGCTCCGTCTATAATAACTTTCATCCGGGTGAATAGGGGAGGTAGGGCGAAAGTGCTATGGCGCATGTTGGAGGAAGGGAAGTCGACCTTCAAAGTCTAAAGATCATCGACGGGGAGCACCCATCACTTGGCAAAATTGCAAACCAGTGCGAGCGGAGGGTCCCACTTTATGTTCACCCCTCCTTCTATAGGGCACTTAAGATGACGTTTCCCTTTGGGCGTTGGGGACCTGGCTCGAGACGGAGGCTTACATCCGACCTGCTCACGGGCAGTCTCGGTCAAGCCTTTGACGTACTGACCCCCGAGGACTTCAGACCCCTAGGAGATGAATACTACTTGTAAGGGAAACATGGCCTTGAACCTAGCTAGTTTGAATACAAGGGGCATGAGATCTCGAAGCAAGGCTGCTCACGTGCTGAGGGATCTTGTGGCCCTTGAGGTAGATGTAGCTGCACTACAGGAGACCCACTTTGTTGGGGCTGGGGACTGCGATGTGCTGGTAAACGATTTTGATGTTTACTCAGCATATGGCAGCCTCCAGAGCTGGGGGGTTTCTGTGCTAGTGAATCGCACTCTGTCTGCGATAGTTACCGTTGTCCACGCGGATGCTCATGGGAGGCTGGTCGTGGTCGATGTTGCCTTTAAAAGCGGCGCGTTTCGGATCTTGGCAGTTTATGCGCCCAACATCCACAGTGAGAGGGTTTCCTTTTTTCGGTGGGTGGAGGTGTTTCTCTCTTCGGGTCCGAAGCGGATAGTCTTAATGGGGGACTGGAATTCTGTCCTGGACCACAAGATAGATAAGGTCGGAGGCGGTTATAGGGTCGGGGCGGGTGACAACAGCCTGTCTTACCTGATGGCCTCATGCGATCTGGTCGACAGGTTCCGTCTGGATCACCCCGGGGGGGAGATGTGGACGTGGCATGCTAGTTCGGCCGCCTGTGCGAGTACATACTTGGACCGGATGTTAATTAGAAGGGGCGACACAGATTTCCTATCTTGTCCCACGTTTCACTGGCTAGGCTATTCGGACAACAAACTAGTGTTGGCCCGTCTGAAATTAGGTAATAACCCTAGGTTGGCTGGCTACTGGAAGATGAACGTCTCCTTGTTGGAATCGAACGACTTCTGGGAGCAGCTGACGTCACTAATTCAGAGGGAGTTAGTGGGGACAGTTACCGGGAGTAGCTGGTGGATTAAGCTTAAGGTCACCATTAGGCACTTTTGTGTCCAATACAGCCAAAGCCTCGCATTAACTAGGGCTCGGACCAAAAGGCACTTAGATGATAGACTGACCTGGGTTGTGACAGGGGGGGGGTTCCCTAGAACTAGCTCTAGTTAAGGGGGACCTGGATCGCTTGGCTAGCAAGCAATACGCAGGTCAGGTAGTTAGAGCTAGGTTAAACAGAGTCTCCAACGAAGCTGTGAACGTTGATGCTGTTGAGTGAAAGGCCGCCCTAAGACACGGCTCGGATGGGTACATTCGGGAGGTGAAAAACCTGGAAGGGCGCTCTCTTGTGTCGGCACGGGAGACCTGCAATGGGTTTCGGCAACATTTGGAGGAGCGCTTCACCCAACTACCCAGACTCCGTGGCCAGGAGTTTGGCAGCTATTTAGCTGGCTCGCCCCGCCTTACTGTGGCCCGAGCGGCTAGCTGCGAGGGGATGGTTACGGAGCGTGAGGTCATTACTGCGTTGAAGCAGGTTGGCCGCAACAAATCTCCGGGGCTCAATGGTTTGCCCTACGAACTGTTCTTGAGGCTGTCGCCCATGTTTGTGCCCCTTCTGACGGGCATGTTTAACCACTGATTTGCCCAGGGCTCAATCCCGAAGCACTTAACCAAAGGAGTGGTCACGCTTCTGAAGAAGGGGGATCAACATGGAAGGGGGAATCTAGATGACTATAGGCCCATAACTCTGCTTAACACAGATTTCAAGATTTTGTCCCGCGTTCTTGCGAACCGACTGCAGGTTGTTATCGGTGACTTGATCGAACCGGATCAGAACTACACTGTGAAGGGTCGATCGATTCAGAACAATTTGCACTTGGTTCGTACGATCATAGAGGGGTTAGAAGACGACACTGAAGCCGCGCTGATCAATTTAGATCAGTCCAAAGAGTTTGATAGCGTGGACGATGGGTTCCTGAGATCTGTTGTGGAAACCGCCGGCTTTGGTCTGGACTTCCGCAAGTGGATCTCTGCTCTGTATCGTGATCCCGCGGTAGTGGTGCAGGTAAACGGTAGGTTGTCGGAGTCCTTTGGGGTCTCCCGGTCGGTGCGGCAGGGTTGCCCGCTGTCGCCTCTGTTGTATGTCCTGGCGTTGGAACCCTTCCTTTGCAAATTAAGGGACGAGGCGGCGAGACCACTCCTGCGCGGAATAGCTCCACCTTGCGGCACATTTGCCAGGGTGTCTGCGTACGCTGATGACGTCACTGTGTTCGCTGCAAGGCGTAGCGACATTAGAGCAGTGATAGAGGCGATCGCTGAGTACGAAGTTGTCACAGGGGCCATGATCAATCGCAGTAAGTCCATTGGCCTGCGGTTGGGCGCCTGGACCGGGGTAAACTCGCTTCCAGGTGCGTTTGGCTGGACTGATGGCCCGGTAAAGATCCTCGGTGTGTGGTTCCGGCCGGACCTCCAGCTGGACAAGACTTGGTCGGAAGTACAGACGAAGGTCGAGTCGTCGGTTGGGACTTGGATTCGTAGGGGATTGTCCTTGAAGGGTCGCGCGGAGGCATGTGCTACATACATGTTTCCGTTGATCCTTTACCGCTTATCTGTACTTACCCTGCCTGTGGATCGCTGTAAGGCTTTAGAGCGCCTCCTTTTCAAACTACTTTGGATGGGAGGAAAGCCGTATGTCCGCAGACAGGTCTGTACGCAGAAGCTTAGTGAGGGAGGCTTGGGAATGCCGGACTTGAAAAGTCACAAGCACGCAGAAAGACTGGCGTTCCTGAGTCGGACACTGATGGAGGAAATGCACTGGGTACTAGTCATGGAATGAACTTTTCCGCGGCTCGTATACGCCCCTGCCGCTGAAGGTCACAAAAGATCGGCTGGGGACCGGTGTTTCCTGACCGAATGCCGAGCCGCCCTTAGCGCATTGCCGGGGTCCAGGGACCTCACACGGCCTAGGAGGAGGCTATATGAGGAGTTAGTGGTGGGTACCACAAAAGATCCGCTGGTGGAGCGGCTACATCTGTCGAGGGGGAAGTTCTCTCGCTATGGAGTTGGGCGCCTGCCAGTAGCTTTATAAATAATGCGGAATATTCCATAACATGGAGGCTTGTCCGGGATGCGCTGCCACTCTTTGGCAGACTAGCCAGGGATTGCAGGGATAGTGAACATTATTATCCCCCGTGCTCATGCTGCAACGATGAAGAGGAGGAGGAGATGAGAGAACACGCGTTCTTTCAGTGCAGCGGGGTGCGGAGTCTCTGGGAGTATTTCGGAGAGGTAACGGCTCGCATCGACCCCGAGCGGTCGGTGCCACTCGATTTAGCGTACGTTGTTGACAATGTGAACCCGCCGTTTGACAGGGAGAAACGGGCTGTGTTTCTAGTGATCCTAGCGGTAGCTTAGTTAGTGACGTGGGTTACACGTCTGGGCATTGTCTATGAGGGGCGATCTGTTTCGGATCAGGATTTGGTCAACTTAAAATAAAGATCAGATGTGATTGGGAAAGATTGTGCCACAAAGACTTTGATAAGAGATGGGTGCACAACACTAGTCTGTGCATCCGACGAGGCGCTAGGTTCGAGTTTGTCTTTCCACCCTAGTGGTATTGGTCCTAAGGTGCTGAGGTTTCATAATTTTCTCGGAACCCAGCCCTTTATGACTTTAATATAAGGTTCACCTTATAAGATGGGTAGGAGTAGGCTAGATAGGAAAGTAACCACCCAGAGTGGATAGTTTTGTGCTTTATTAGGGCCTAGACTAGGGTAGTATGCGTGTTGATCCTGTTCCAATAGTCTTTTATTTTTTCGATAGTTGGCAATAGGAGAGCTTCCAAAGATGCCCAATCCACTTGCTTTGTTTTGTCCCGGCCCTGTTTTTGCCCATTACGAAGATATCTTGGAAGACGCCATCCATCCCTGTGGACCCCAACCCCAATTATTTTTCACACAGTCCCTTAGGTTCTCCACTCCCCTCTAGGGAACGACCTGCTTGCTTTCAACTCTTTCCCCCCGGGAGGAGAGGACAGGAAGACAGTGGGCGTTTCACATGACAGATCAGCTGTTAGGTAGGGAGTGTCCCCGTACTAATCCGCCTCCATAGGCATTTTGTTTATTTGTTTTCTTTTTCTTTCTTTTTGGGTGTTTTCTAGTTTGCCCCTCTCCCCATCATCTCACCCCCATTATACATTAAAAAAAAAAAATTCTTTAAGTTTGTAAATATGTTTTTCCCTTTTGTTTTGGAAATATGTTATTTTTCTCTTTTTATATAACAGCGTGAATGTCGCCCGCCATCCCGTAAGCTGGGGAGCTGTTATTTTAAGTAGGTCCTGGTAAGAATGTAGGCGGTTTAGTGTGATAGAAACTCTAGTATAGGTTTATTAATAAAGTACTTGCTATTTAACGCTAGTCTAGCCTAAGAACATTAGCAAAGCCCCTATTTTTCCCCACTTCCCCTACTGGCCCTGGTGCCTAAGTTGTTTCGGACCCCAAATGAGGCCTTGGCAGTAGATAATGCCAAGGCCGGGGCCGAAACGGCTAAATATCTTATACCTTTGGGATGATGGAATGTGTCTCCTAGCGGCTTCGGCTGCAGGGAGACAGGGTAGTACAAGTCAAGGATTCTTCACTTGACACTCAGCCCAACAGGTGAAGGGCCGGGAACTGGTCCAGCACCTGTTGGACTAAGGTACGCCGACTGGGTAATACCTAGGAGGTCCACCCTTCTAGGCCTTGCCACCGGGCTTTCCGGTAGGGCAAGTTTATTGCTTGCTGCCTGAGACGCCCCGACCGGGGAATGCCGACGGGGTTACTCAGGCAATTTTTAAAATTGCAGGAGTGCCCCTTTTTTAGGGGAGCCTGCGGGGTTCCCAATTTCCGGCCTTGTGCCACATAATGCTGATGTGGGCAGCATTTAAATATATACCCTATTAGTCCTCTGATGGGGAAGGTTTCCTAGCGGCTTCGGCTGCAGGGAGACAGGGTAGTAGTACTCGTCAAGGATTCGTCACTTGACACTCAGCCCAACAGGGTAGGGGCCGGGAACCGACCCAGCACCTGTTAGACTGAGGTACGACGCCTGGGTAATACCTAGGAAGTCCACCCTCCGAGGCCTTGCCACTGGGCTTTCCGGTGGAGTAAGTTCATTGCTTACTGCCTGAGGCGCCCCTACCGGGGAATGCTGACGGGGTTACTCAGGCAATTTTTACAATCGCAGGAGTGCCCCCCTTTAGGGGAGCCTGCTGGATCCCTACTTTCCGGCCTTGTGCCACATTTTTCTGAGGTGGATGGCAAATAAATAACTACCCCCATTAGGAGTCAAAAACATTTTACATTTTCTTTTTTAATTTTTTATCGAAAGGACAGGCTGTGTCAATGATTGAACAATACTCCTGTTATTGTTTCGGAAAATTAGGACATGTTGTAAATGCTTAAGGGCATTATCAGTTTGTATGTGCATGTCATAAAGGAATTTAGAATTGTCGTTTCCCTATACCACTTCTGGTTCATGCTCATACCCCTTCTCATTGCGGTCTAATTCATAGAGTTTGCATATATTCGTGTGTAGGACATAAGCGACTTTGTCGTGTCTTCATTTTTTATATTGGTGTTGAGCTAGCAGAGAACATTCTGTAATAGTATGCACCAATGTTTCTTCCCTTTCTTTTATGTACAACCTGCATATCGTTGATTTTGCAGTTTTATTGATGTAGGGTGTTATGGACCTAGTGCGAGTGGCTTGTTCCTGGGCTGCTACTAAAGTACTTTCAGTAGTTCTTTTAAAATCACTCGTGAACAACCAATTCCAGCTATTATCTATAAATTTAGTATTCTTTAAGAATACACTGTGTAGTGCCATTCCAAATAATGTTTCCCTCTCTATTGCGATATCTAACTCCTTTTTCCATCAATGTGACTCTCTTTTTCTCCAGATTTCTCTGTCCTCCAGAAGCTACCTCAGACCTTCAGGATCACAGATGGTGTCATGTGTGATTTGCTGGTTGTACGTGGATGTAGCTCGTCCTATTCTCGTGTGCCCTGCAACAGAGGTTCAACGGAGGGATATCAACATTCCCATCTTAAAAACCTGGGCTGCATTAGAAATCTTAGTATCTTTCCCTTTTAACTTTAACATAATTAAATACTTCTTAGATAAGAGAAGAACCCAGGTTGTCATCGATGGTCGTACATTTAAACAGTGTGATATAAATGCGGGAGTGCCTCAGGGGTCTATCCTTGGATCTCTGAGATGGGTATATATCCCTGGACCTCTATTATTCCTAATATTCATAAATGACCCCCCTGACAAAATTGTCTCTGAGATGGATATATATGCTGACGACACCACGCTCTCATGACAGGGAAACTAATGAACACATATGTAAAGAAATGGCAGAAACACTAAAGGATGACCTCCAATCTGTAGTGGAATGGGGACAAAAATGGATGGTCACATTCAATGCTGTCAAGACTAAACTTGTTTCCTTCAATAATTACAAAAACCCTTCTCTACCACCAATAGCAATGGCCAAAGACTCTTTATCTGAAAGTACATCTTTTAAACTCCTTGACCTAACGTTCACAGGAAACATGAGTTGGAACAATTACATTGAGAGTATTACTAGGACCGCTGCGAAGAAGGTAGGCTCTCTCTACTGTGTACGAAAGCTACTAACGCCCGAAAGTATCCTGTACCTCTATAAGGCCACCATTTTCCCATGTATGGAGTATTGTTGTCATATTTGGGCTGGTGCATCTGCTACTAGTCTCTCACTCCTAGACAATGTTCAAAAGAGAGTCGCCAACCTGATAGGTCCTGAACTGTCATCTAAGCTTCAGCCTCTGTCCCATCGACGAAATGTTGCATCCATCTGCCTGTTCTACAAGTACTTTAACGGTAAATGCTCTGACGAACTGCAAGCACTTGTACCCCCTCGACGTAAATACCACCGACAAACCCGACAAGCAGCTAAATCCCACCCCTACACAGTGGAGATCCCTAGATGTAAGAAAGCCTTCTGCTCCAGTAGTTTCTTCCCCAGAACCGCTAGACTTTGGAATTCCCTTCCGGGTTCCTGCTTTCCCAACTGTACTGACATGCAGAAGTTCAAGTGTAACGTGCACCGACATCTTGCTGCCCAACTCCCTACATAGTACCCCGATAGCTTATGTCCCTGATAGTAGCCCCCTACATCAAAGTGAAAACGTGCCTTGTTTAGGGTGAAAATGTAATTTAAAAAAATGAAGAAGTTTCATTCTTTTTAAAAATATATTTATTTAAACTTCCTTTCGTTTATATTTACCACATTTTCAAAGTACGCCTTTATCACCTTCTTTTTCTAGGTTGATACAATCAATCTATATCTCCTTTCGTAGTAAAAGCTCCATAAATTATAATCATTTACGTGTTTTTGTGCCCAAACGTTTTAATTCATCTACATTCCAGTCAAGGAATATCAGATGATAAATACTGCTCTGGCACTGATGGCAGATATTTTATTCCGACCGTAGAAGTACAGTTTAGGGATAACTAGATAACAGATCTATTAGCATTTATTTGCTTGCCCACAAAAGGAAAATGTAACGCAAAGTGGTTTTTAATATGAGAGAAAACCAGCTCCCCCAAAAAGTGACATTCTTAAAGTATGCAAAAATAAAACTTGCCTTAGTATAGAATGGTTTCCTCTCTATTAACTAAGGACAAATAAATTTAAGTGTAGCATCAGAACAGATATTACACTGTGATCTTAGCCCGAAGGTCAGATAGTTTTCTAGATTTATTGTTAGAAGTTCAAGCCATCTTAATGGACGAATTTGCTTCTTTTCATCACAAGAATAGCACAATTGGTAATGCCAAATTCCATGCTTATATTATTACTAGACAATCTGATCGCATTCATTCGAGTATCAAGCCAGTTCGCATTCTTTCCACAAATAAATAAATAAAATAAGACAATCAATTCTTGATTTATGTATTAAAGGTTTCAGAAGTAGAAACTGGAATATTTATGTATCCCATAACAATATCAAGCGATCGACTAGGAGGGCACCTCCTTATGATCTCCGAGAACTAAATGAATTAAATTTTAAAAGAAATACGCTTAATGTTACTTGTAGTGATTAGACTATCGTTCTCATCTTGATTGTTATTTGCGCAACATTTCGGTCGGATTGGCCTTCGACCGTCTTCAGACATGTTGGTTGTTGTTTGGAAAATGTTTGGTAGATATTTTCGTTTTCTTTGAGTTAATCTCTTTTTTTTTCACAAATTCGTAACAATAACCATAAAAAAAGAAACCAACTCACAGAATACGAAAATATCTACAGAGCTAGTAACTTTTCTCTTTTCTTTTCCAAACAATAACCCACATGCTTGAGGGTGGTCGAAGGACAATCCGACCGAAACGTTGCACAAATTACACTCAAGATGAGATCAATATACATAATATAAACAATCAGCCCCCATCTAAAAAATTCAGAACTTTAAATATGCTTAATTCTTGTAAAGGGTACAGTTCGGCATTTTTCAAGGAACCCGAGTTTTAAAAAGGCACACATATACCCAATTTTAGAAAAGTACACATAAAACCAAAATTTAAAAAGGCACATATAAAACCCAATTGTAAAAAGGCACACATAAAACCCAGTTTTAAAAAGGCACACATAAACCTAACTAAAGAAAAAGTCGGAAAAGATTATGAAATGCAGCATTTTCAGAAAAGTCCTACTTAAGGATAAATTTGGACACGTAGATAATAGAAACCACAGACAGATAAAAAGGGGAAGAAATCCAGCGAAAACATAAAAGGATGATTGCCTTATTGACCCCCCCACACACTTCTTGTTTGTCAGATGCGTCCGATAGGAGTTCACTCGGTTCACACGCATCACGTTCAGTAGGAAAAATGTTATCTTAAAAAATTGAAAACCGGAAACTGATCTCATCTCTCCAATGGACTAACGTTCACCTCCTTACTAATTCCCCCTGTCTATTCATACCCATCTCATTCATTTATCCCTCCTTCCCCCCCCCCCCTCTCTCTCTCTCTCACTCTCTCTTTCTTCATCTCTTTCTATCTATGTATCTATCTATTTCTTTGCCCATCTCTTAATGCGCTTTCTTTTCTCTTTCTCATTTTTTCTCTGTCCCTTTATCTCTTAACCCCTTTTTTTCTTCATCTTAAAAATTTAGATATTCGTTGAGATTATTCATCCCCTTTAATTCTATTTTACTCTCTCTCTCTTTCTTTCTCTCTCTCTCTCTCTCTCTCTATCTCTCTCTCTGTCTTACTCTCTCTCTCTCTCGTTCTTTTGTACCTTGCCCCTTTTCCTCCTCAAATTCAAACTCCTCTTTCACACTCCTATTCCCAACTAATCCCATTTTTTCTTTTTCTTGATACTTGTTCTTGTTTTTTTCCTCGTTTCTATTCATTTTTTGTATCTTTATTTATTTGATGTATTTCTTTTAGGGTGCGTCATCGCTATCAAGTATGCCGTCACGTACACCGGAATCGACGCTGCCAAGTTAAACTCCTTAAGATCTATTGTGTTTAATTACACTATCATCCTGCAATGGCCTCTCTCCACAGCTATTCATAAAATAGCAACGTTGTAGGGTCATCTTATTCAGTAAATTGCTTACAATAGCTATTGTGTACTCAGATTCAAACAAAAATGAATTGATACGTCGTAAAATAGATACAACAACCTATTCCTTTTTATTATTATTCTCATAACTGCATATTATGTATGCACACACACACACACACACACACACACACACACACACACACACACACATATATATATATATATATATATATATATATATATATGCACAATATATATACACAATATACAGGGTGCCCACAAAGTCTGGCTACATAATGTAGCCAGACTTTGTGGAAACCCTGTGTGTGTGTGTGTGTGTGTGTGTGTGTATATATATATATATATATATATATATATATATATATATATATATATATATATATATATATATATATAAGTATTTCCACGGCCAGACAACGTCGCACTTCACAAGAGCCATGAAAACAAACAAACCGGGAGCCCAAGACTCCAGTTTCACCCTCATTTGTGCTCATCAGTTAGACACATTCTAACTCAGGATTCGCAACCCGAGTCTCTTGCATGTGAGGCAAGCACTCTACTAACTGAGCAAACGTGTCGTAAACAAGAACGGTTTACTATTTATCACAGATCAAGTAAACCGCAACGAAAATCCAACAGTGGAGTAAACCTATATTGTTTATTGCTTATTGCTGATTAGGTAAGCTTGTCGTGATGAGAGCCTTAGGGCGGAACTCGAGTCTTGGATTTCCGGTTTGTTGTTTTTAATGGCTCTTGTGAACTACGATGTTGTCTGTCTGGCTGTTAAGATAATTATATATTCTTTCTCACATTCTAAAAATTATATATATATATATGTATATATATATATATATATATATATATATATATATATATTATATATATATACAGGGTGTCCACAAAGTCTGGCTACATTATGTAGCCAGTCTTTGTGGCCACCCTGTATATAATTAATGTTGACATAAATAGAACTTAAAAGTATAAAAACAACAAAAATATACACGATATATATATATATATATATATATATATGTATATATATATATATATATATATATATATATATATATATATATATATATATATATATATATATATATATATCAAAGCGTTGTTCCAAAAAAGTCCTATTTCTTAATTAAAAATAAAAGAGCACCGAAGACAGGAATGCTATTCTTAAAAGGAGAACTGTAGAATTTATCTTCTACATAGTCAAGACCATTCTCAATGTACTTTTGTCAGCAAAGAACGATAAATAATCGAGAGCGTTCGAAGCTTTGACATACGAGGGTCGTTTCAAAAGTAAAGCGTCATACAAGTTTTAACTCAAAAAGCTGAAGAGCTTCAAAAATGGAGTAGTACCATTTAAACGGCCGAGTTTTTATGCTCCAAAATTTACAGTCACAATCATTCTTAATGTACTCTTGTCAGGAATTCCATGGCGCATCGCTGCTTCTTGCGCGCGCATCGCTGCTTCTGGCGCACGTCTATGACACGGTTGGCGTTCTTAAAATATCACACCGTTAATATCTGCAACGGAGTGATGTAACATTCAGATTAAGAATGAGTAAGTTCAATCATCATAAGAATGCAATTTGCACTTTCAAACCCCTCTGATTCTTTCGGAGAGAAAAAAATAGGAGGTATTACTTTTAGAACGCCGCACACAAACACACACTCACGAACACACACACACACATATACATTTATATAATGGTTGTATAGATTGGTTTCCTGGATGTAAAATCAATGAAACTCGCGTGATTATTAAAGAGTGCTCAATAGAGGACATATGCCATGACAACAGCATATTCTTTTCATTGTTTTGACTCTCGAGTGTGTATCCGTTAATATCTTATATGCTTTTATATAGAGTGATGTGGTTCTCGGTTGATTAACTGTGTCTAACTGTGTCGGATATATACTCGAGAGTCAAAACAACGAAAAGAATAATCTGTTGTCATAGACCTAATAATAAACACACTATATACATATATTTTTCTTCACAAGAGTCCATAGATTTTCGATTGGGTCCCAATCTGGACTTTGATTTGTTCACATCAAGACATTTATTCGATTATCCGGCAGCCATTTCTTAAAAGATTTTGCAGTATGTTTGGGATTGTTGTCATGTTGAAAGACCATGTTGGACCCAAGATTAAGAATTTCAGAAGAATTCTTTAAATTTTCTCTCTAAATTTTAATGATCTTGTTTCATGACTCCTTCAATCTGTACGAGTTTACTAATTGTATTAATTTAGAAACCCCAAAACATTGGTTTCCACAATGTTTCCCTGTCGGTACGGTATTCTTCGAATTGTAACCTTTACCTTTTTTCGCCAAACAAAACACACATACCGGTGGTCAAAAAGCTTGATTTTTGCCTCATTCAACCACAGAACCGACGCCCAGAATATCAAATCTTTATCAATATGTTCCTTTGTAAACTGTAATCGGGTTTAAACATGTTTTTTTTATTAAGAAGATTCTTTTTTAGTCAGTATCTCTAGAACCTTTGTGTCTTCAGTGTTCTTCTCAGTGTTGAAATTGAAATACCAATCAGCCGTGGTGAAGGCAAACCCTTTACGAGAAGCAGACTTAGATGCCGTACAAATCTAAAACTGTAATAACATTTTTGTGCAGATATTCCCTCAGACAATGTAACTTGTCTACCCCCCCCAAAAAAAAATCCAGTGATAATAGAAAAGTTGTCACGCGTGTATTATCTGGTTTACACACGGGCGACAAAAAGGCATATCCTAACATCGTTTTTCGCTACAATAATTAGGCAGTTGTGTGCTCAGTGGGACTTTTTATGACTGAGCAGCTTTTTCAGGAGAGTACTGCTCACCCGGGAATATAGGCGAGACTAAGAAAATACGTCCTAAACAAAATTGCCTTTGGCCTGCGGCTGACGACTGTCCATGTTAGCAGGAATAGGAACAGAAGATATTATGCTAAACGGCATTCACTTCAGCTCTGTTGCTTGTTGTCTGGAATTTGAGAACACTTATTGACAATGGTAACAGACTAGAATGGAATACTGCCATTTTGACCAAGGAATTACAGATGCGTTTCGCAGGTGAGGATCAACTGGTTGAGCGTGTCAGGTTAGACGATATTTTGATATTTTGGTCTGGTAGATTTGAAAAGGAGAGGCGTTTGCAGTTAAGAACTCCTTAATCGGCAAGATTGAACAGCCAGTTTGCATAAATGACCGCGCAAGAACTCACCTTTCGGCTGGTTGTTATATGAATGCCCTTTCCGTTTATGTGCTGACTCTTACTGCGTCTGAAAACGGTGTTACTTCTTTTTTATCATACGCTTAGGTCTCATCGGTTTGCCAGGTGATGAGGGTTTGGTGATTCTTGATGATTTTTATGCACGGGTTGACTCAGACAATGAGCCCTGGTCTCCGCTAGGTCCACCTGGCATTAGCAGAGTCAATTCAAATGGTCTGCTGCTCCATTCGCTCTGCAGTAAACTAAATCTTATCATCAACACTTTTTCTCACCAGAAAAACAAGGAGACCTTGTTCCATCCCCAATCTAAACATGGCCATTTGTTTGATAATATACTGTGGTGGGCATGGAACATCTTGAAAAGTCAGAGTAATGCGTGGTGTCGACTGTAGTACCGATAATTTAATGGTCAAAATTTTAATTCGCAAGAAAGGCCGTTTAATGGAGCCATAGTGACTAAACCTACTGGTGTCTTCAAATTGAAGGGTCCAGTCGCACGAAATTCCTTGAACTTTGTTTTTAATGGAGTGGATTTCTCAGATTGTGACAGTAAGAGATACACTATTCCAAAAAAGGTATTGAAGCTCTTGGATTCAGGGTCCCCATACATCAAGATTTGTTAGCTGGTAACTCCAATTAAGTAACCTACAAATTGATAGAAAGCGGAAAAAACCCTTTTGAAACTTCTCAACTCTTCACCTCTGAACAGGCCAGCTCTCGCTGCCCACTTCTCTTCTATGCGGAGTAAGGTTCAGTGTTGTGTGTACCAAATAAAAAATAATGGTTATCTGACTTATCCAGGGAGATACAGACTACTTACTAACGTAGAGATGTTAAGACAATTTACGCTTAGTTTCGTCAGGCCTATTGTGTGAAATCTTCTTCAACTACACTATTCCTGAACGTTGTTGAAAATCTCAGATGAAATCATGCACTTATGGCATGAACACTTTCATGATCTCTTTCACAACCCAAATGTTGATGTTACTGCAATAGAGAGTATCACTCAGTGTTCCTTTCGTTCTAAACTTAATGCTGAATCAAATCTCGTGGAAACTGTTGCCTGCATAAAAAATATCAATGCGAATAAAGCCCCTGGGCTGGATGGCATTCGTGTTGAGTTGCTTAAACATAGTGGTGTTAATGTACATTTTGCGGTCCGCTCTTTGATATTGTCAGTATGGCAGGGTGACCCAGTTGCCCAAGACTGGATAGATGCCATCCTGATTATTTTCTGTGCAAAGGAAAGGGTGCAACGTGTCATTGTGGAAACTATCGAGATATCTCGCTGCTGACTGCGGTTGGAAAGGTATTTGCACGGCTCCTGCTAAACCGATTGGAGAAGTATATCTGTCCTGATATCCTTCCGGAGTCTCAGTCTGGTTTAAGAAGATCGTGGATATGATGTTTTCTACTAGACAGCTTTTAGAAAAGGGTATTGAGCAGCGTATGCCTCTTTGCCAGGTATGTGTGGACTTAACCAAGGCGTTTGACACAGTCAACCGTGAGGCTCTCTGTAAAGTGCTGGAAAGATTTGGTTGTACACCTGCTTTTACGGAAAAATTCGAACAATTTCATCATAGAATAGACGGCTATCGGAAGAATTCCCCATTGATAATGGGGTGAAGCAGGGTGATATACTTGTACCAAATTTGTTTTCGCTCTATCTGACTGCTGTGCTCTGGTATGGTTTCAATGATTAATATATGGATATTTATATTAAATTCCGAACGACTGGAAATCTCAGAAGATTCCAAACCAAAACACTTGTTAGTGGTGGGTTTGTTAGGGAGTTGTTTTATGCTGATGATGCTGACATGGTGGTCCATTCCTCAGTAGATATGCAATTGATGATGGATTTCACAAATGATTGTATCTACTTCGGACTGATAGCACTGTGCAACACTAAAAAAAGTACAGGATATCTGCAGCAATTTTTGTATACCTAGTAACGTGGAAATTTTATTTCTGGCTTTCTTTTTGTTGAATTAGGTATAATTTGTGCAAAATTGCCACAGTCGTAAATTTCAGTAAAAACGTCAAAAATGGGTTACTGGCGACTTTGCAGTCACATATTATGTGTATTAAATTATAAATCTTAAGAGAAAAACACAGTTTAATGTACACATATTATGTACATTATTTGTTAAATCATTTATTTGAATCATGTATTTGCTAAAGTCAGCCGAAATGAGCTATTTTTCCAGATTTAAGAGAGCTAGATGACAGAGCTATCCTGGTTAGCATAATATTTTCTAGACCAAGGGCTAATTTTTTCAAAAGTAAAAACATAATGCTGTAGCACATGGTTTGGTGTTCACCACCTTCCGAAAAGCCATGGTATTCGTCAAGAAAGGCATTTTTTAATGTAGCCTAAAAAAATCAAGGAAAAGAAGCTAAAACCTGCCGCAGAACCTTATTTGTAGGGCACGGGAAAAAATCTGAGGGTTAAAAATAGATATCCATTTAATGAAGTATTTTTTAACTAAAAACTGCAATAAAGACCGGATTATTGTGTATTTTAATGTTTTAAACATAAAGGGGCATTTTATACATTCTTTTCTGAAAATTTACTTACTGTGAAAGCACTAGACAAGCATTCCTTGGCATTTGCATATCTTGCAGAAAAGTTTCCTTCATTAAGTCGAACTAAAATAAAAGAAGGTATCTTCATAGGTCCCCAAATTCGAAAAATTGTTCTTGGTGAAACTTTTAACACACATCTCACGAGAAAAGAAAAATGTGCCTTTGAGTCATTCAAGAAAGTCTGTGATAACTTCCTGGGAAAACATCGTTCAGAAGACTATGTGCAAAATGTGAATGATCTATTGCATCATTTTCATGATATGGGATGTAACATGTCTCTAAAAGTTCATGTGCTCCACTCTCATTTGGATTTTTTTGCTGAAAATCTTGGCCATGTGAGTGATGAACATGGCGAAAGGTTCCATCAAGATATTTCATTAATAGAAAAACGTTTTAAAGGAAAATGGAACACTGGTATATTGGCAGACTACTGCTGGAATTTAAAAAAAGGATGATGACACTCTACACAAGAGAGTTAAGAGGACAAATGTTGTTTAAACTGGTGAATTCGGTGTTTTTTTTTTTCAAAATAATTGATAATAAAGTACATGAAAATGGTACCTAATCCAGAGAAATAAATGTCAAATTTGGAATCAGCATACTTTTCTTACACCGAAACAGGTCTTATATGTCTTGTACTTTTTTTTCAATTCAAATTTGTTGCACAGTGAGCATTAAGAAGAATTGTCTACCTTGGTAGTACTTTATCAAATGATGGCACTCTTGATGCGAAATTAGAGAGAGAATCAGCAAGTCATCGGACGCATTTAGAAGGTTAACAACAGTATTGCTAACATTATTGTTAAGAACCAGATGCGTTAGGCGGGTCATCTTGTCCGCCTTGATGAATATCGACTCTCCAAATAGTATTTTTATGGTGACCTCCTTCCTGACAAACGACTCCAAAATAAGCCTAAAACGTTTTCGCGATAGCATCAAGGAGAGTTTCGTGAACTTTCATGTTCCTATTGACAGTTGGGAGTTCCTAGCATTTGATCGCAAGTAGTGGAGAGCACTGATATGCAAGGGCGCAAGACATTTTGAAGCGGACAAGCTAGACAGAGCGAAGCTCAAGAGAACATGTAGGAAACACCAAGCCTTGCAATCTTATCATGGAGATCTCTGGACATGTGAGGTGTGTGATCGGGATTTGTTGTCCAAGGCAGGTTTCGCTAACCATATGAAAGTGCACGATGATACAAGTTCCGTTGCTGTTGGTTTCATCAAAACCAATGACCGTCATCTGTGTCATGTTTGTTTGGGGCAAGTCGCTGCTAGGACTGAAAAGTCATCTTCGGAAACATGGACGTGCAGTGACTGAGGGAGTGGCACTCGTCTGACAAAACGTCGCAATCAGGGTGGAACGATAAAATTGTCGCCTTAGAAAAGAGATGATTTCATTTCCGTTTGATGAAAACCGGTTTTCTTTTTTGTTGCAGACCATCTACTACGGATAAGAGCCTTCTATCATATCTGAAAGTGACATAATGTTCAATGAGCGAGATTGGAGATGCGCCACTGTATTACTCATGCTCTCTATCGATCCAAGTTATGAAAAAATGACCATTGTTAGTATCCTCAAAATGCACTGCTGGATTGCCACGAATAATAGAGACGTGCCCACGGCGAGGAAAACAAAGTTTCCGGCCACGGTTATGGTTTTGGTGTGGTTTCACGTACGGAGTTCATCATGCCACCTCACATCTTCGAAATTGGCTTGAAAGTCAGCACCAAAGTCTACCTTGATGTACTGAAGAGTGTGATGATACACTGATGCAATCATGTAGCCTCTGGCAGGCCCTGCCAGCGGAACTCGGTACCGCCCCACAAGTCCAAAGAGAATCAGGCTTGGCTTCAGAAGGAGTGCTGTGAATTTGTACTCTTCTCTCACAATCCCCGCCCTCACTCGACCTCAACCCGCTGGACTATTTCGTTTGGTCATACGTCAAGAACATTACCAACATGACCTCCCACAACACTAAAACCATCCTGGTCGCCTCCATCCGCCAAGTATTCGTCGAGCCCCCACCAGCGTTTGTGGAAAAGGTTTTCTCCCAGTTCTGGACCCTATCGAGGCAGTGATTAAGGCTGAAGGCAATTACAGTTAATAAATGTCAGCTCTAGTAAACTCTTAAGTCACCTGAATTGATTTTTTCATCCAAATTTTTTTAAAACAGATCTGTAGTGTTGTTTTTGTTAGGGCGACAACTTTATCTTTCCACCCTGTACTTGTGCATAGATCGCCGTTTTACCTTTTTCTAACAGCTCTGTGTATTGTTGTGATTGACGAAGCAGGTGTGTCTACACGTTACACACCAAAAAAACAAGGTTATTTAGTGCTACATAGACGCGTTTATATTTAGTCATAAATTGTATTCCGAATTATTTAAACGGTACTTGCACTTTATTGAACTGATCGTCGTAAATATATGCGTCTTACTTATCTTATATGATCTATACGAAAACAATCGTTCTAATAGATTATTAAGCAGGGTTTTTTAATTGTAAAATGTTAAGATCCCTAGCTTTTAATGAGGGTAGGGATCATGAAGAGGACATTTTTTTAAAAACTTAATTTTTCCATTTTACAGCATCTCTTTGTTTGTCACTCATTAGCTTTCAGAAATAACACGATAATAAAAAGTGCGTTTTTTTTTTCATTAGTTGTGAATGAGCAGAGATGATTTTTATAGTTCGCAATGACTCATAGCGCAGTGGATAAAATACTTGACAAATTCAGAATTAAAAATTGCACTTTTCTGGTGGCTGAAGGTTGAATCTTCTGTTCAGGTGACACCCAAAATATTTAGGAATTTTACCCAGTCATGAACCGAGAACATCGGGGATTAAATGTACAGTTCTGTTCGACATTCCATGCAGATTATTGAGTTTGACAAACATTGCTGAGTTTGACAAAGTACACCCGCAAGTTTGGTCAAGTACACGTGAAGAGATCGGAGGCTATATCGACCGAAACTTTATGCTAATAACGCTGAAGATAAGAATAGTAGTCCGAAGAAGCTAAATAATTTTGGTTATGGAGTCAAATTGACAAGTTGCAGCTTTATTAATTATAGTAGCATGGGTGCCCGGCGTTGCCGGGGTATTTGGAGGTGTATGTTTAGCAAAAAAAAAAAAAAAAAATCGGTCAATTTTTTAAAACTTTGACCTCTATTATGACCCCTTAACATCTATTTTTTGGGCTCAAATCAAGTTATTATGTTAGATCCATGTCCAAGGAACCTATATCTAAAATTTCAAGTGCGTAGACCCAAAATTGTCGGAAGAGTTTGGTAAAGTTCTCAAAGGTTAAATCGTTGAACTTTGACCTCTTAATCGCAAAATTTCTGGCCGAAAACAGATTACAAAGATTTTCCCAAATCTCAGTACGCTGTATACCAAATTTCGAGTCTGTAGACTAAAAATTGACAGAGTTATTGCGTAAAAAAATGTACACAGACACACAGAGACAGACAGACACTTTCGCTTTTATATATACTAGCATTTCAGCCCGGCGTTGCCTGGGTGTTTGATGTGTATGTTGAGCAAAAAAAAAAAAAAGTGGTAGTAGGAAGGCAGGCTCAAACCCGTATCGCAAAGGAGGAAAAGAACAGGGTAAAACCTAACGTTTATGCTGGTACGACCAACGTCAAACCGGAAGCGACATTTTTTTTTAATTAAAGCTAGACAATCTAAAGGAGAGGATAACTTTCAAAAATATCGGCGAAAAAGTGACCCCCGCCTGTAGAAAAGTGCCTAATTGAAGGTGAAGATATTAATGTTTTTAGACAATTTTTCGATATTTGTCGTATGAAAGGTCGAACTTTAAAACGATACTGATCTTAGTAAAATCCGTCGCATCTATTGAAAGTTTAAGGCAGACATGCAAACATACATACATACATACATACATACATATATTTATATATTGGTAACTAAAAATTTTCGACCCAAACTGATGAAAAAGCTTGCCCTATCTCTGAATACCCTTTATGTAAAATTTCAAATATTTAGACCAGAAATTGTCTGAGTAATTTGGAAGAGACCGCAGAGGTCAATTTTTTTAAAAACTTTGACCCCCTATTATGACCTCTTAAAATTTATTGTTTTGGGCTCAATTAAAGTTATTAAGTTAGATCCATGTCCAAGGAACCGATATCTAAAATTTCAAATGCGCAGACCCAAAATTGTCGGAGGAGTTTGGTAGAGTTCTCAAGGGTCAAATCGTTGAACTTTGACCCCTTAATTGCCAAATTTCTGGCCAAAAACCGATCACATCGATTTTCCCAAATCTCAATACCCTGTATATCAAATTTCGAGTCTGTAGACTTAAAATTGACAGAGTTATTGCGTAGGGAAATGTACACAGACACACGGACACGTTCACTTATATATATATATATATATATATATATATATATATATATATATATATATATAGATAGATAGATAGATAGATAGATAGATAGATTTGTTGTAAAGTACTTTTTATGTAAAACAGACTGAACCAGATCAGGATAAACCAAGTAAGATAACGAACTTTCTTTGTGTTATTGCAATTATGACTATTCATAATTACATTTTACTTTTAATTATCGTGCTTAGTAAGTTATTCTTGGTCATTAGTTGATTAGTAGCTAGTTTGAAGTGTATTCCTATTGAATATTTTTCGGCGTAGTTATTAGTTGCAAAAGTGTGTAAAGCAGGTTATTTTTCCTGCAACTATATAATGTGTTGAACAGATTGATCGTATTCAAATTCACCAAGAAGTTGGCCGCCTCCGTGATGGTGGCGAACCTCAACGCCCTGTAGCATCCCCATGTGGGTGAGTTTATGAAGAGGCGATCTATTGTTATATTGCTATCACAAAGTCTAGTGGGATTAGGCATTGAGCTAGTGGTTAACAGCATGGATTGACAACCTGGGTGTCCCAAGTTCAAATCCAGTTCGTTCCACAAAATTCAATTTCACTTGTGATGTTGGCAACATTCAAGTGGTACCACCTGTAATCCCAATGTTAAAAAAAAAATTCGGATTAGAAACGAATGCCAACAACAGAATATTTACATTCATACGGGATGATGATGATGATGATGATGATGATGATGATGATGATTATTAAGTCCAAACAGATGCCGTATAAATGTAACTGAACTTATTGAACAATTGTTCATTAAAAAAAATAATGTAATCTTATAAGCAATATAGTGGCGTATCTTAATTATAAACTTGTGTATCATAGATTTAGCACCTAGGCACAATACGGTTGTCTCGTTTTCAATATGTAGTGGATATTTTAAGACAATATATTGAGTGCTACTTTTTATCTTAAAATCAGAAAGAATGTCTACTTTAAACCCGAGTTTCTGTTATTTTTTAGAAATTATTTTGCGAATGTTGGTACATTTGTTCGCCAAGATCATCAGGTTATTGCCAGGCTCAATACATATGTCACTTACCTCAAAGGACTTAGTGACACAATTTATGTTTAAGTAGGTTTCAAACTAGTAGAACTTATTCTATTCCACTCACTCTCTCTCTCTCTCTTTCTCTCTCTCTGATATATATATATATATATATATATATGTGTGTGTGTGTGTGTGTGCGTGTGTGTGTGTATCTGCGTGTGTATACAGGTATACAGGTTGCCCGGCATTGCCCGGCATTGCTCGGAAATATATATATATATATATATATATATATATATATATATATATATATATATATATATATATATATATTACGATCATGAAGGGAAAATTTTGATAATTCATGATTAAAGGTAAAACAAAAAGCGAAGAGGAGGAAAAAAGGGTGAGGTCAGCTGACCGGTTGATCACTCGCTTTCTCAAAGCTGTATCGATGAATTTTAAAAACGAGAAATCGAAAATGTGTTCACTTAAAATAAAACTATGTTGCGTTCCGTTATAGATAAAAAAAAAAGATTAAAATAAAGCAACGTTATTGTATTTTCTGAAGATCCTAGAGACTAATCATGCTCAAAACTGCACAGAGAGAACGTCTTCTCAACCGAACGTGAACGGTCTCCAAGATCTTTAAATGGAATATTGCGTGAGCACTACTCAGAATTGAAAATTAATTCATGATGTAGTTTGCTGCACATGACGGGTTTTTATCAGATAGTCAATTATGGAAGACCCGCATGTGTTGGCAAGTACGTCTGTTGCTCGGTATGTCCATTTCTTATTTTGGTACGTACGTGCTGTTGGACTCTTCTATACAATCGCAATATCGTTCGACCCACGTAGTTCACATTGCAATTACATTCAAAATTGTAAATTACATTATTATTATAATTTGGACGGGGCGGGGTAGAACATCTTTTCTAGCGGATTGCATTAAAGTTCTCCTAGAGAACACAACACGCACATTTGTATCAAAATAAAATTTATGAACCGTTGAGATGATTTTTTTAGCGAATTTCTCACTTGCTGTCCCCAACCACGGTAAACGTAAATATATTGGACAATTATTCACTGTTTGAATTTTAATTTCAGAAGGCTCAGCTAGTTTTCCTTTCATAACTGACCTAATCAGATCCAGAGGATACCCATTCTTGGATAGGTTATCACTAATTACTTTAAATTGCTTATCTAATTTGGATTTAGAACAAATCATAAGGGCACGATGTGTTAGGGTCCAAATTAAATTGATCTTACGTTTTGGGGGGCAAATACATCCCAGCGTGTATACAGTTCCGGAAATTTAGATTTGTGGTATATTGATATAAGGTAACTATATGGTGTTTTTGTTACCAATACACCAAGGAAAGCATTCAGCCTCTGTCCCATCGTCGAAACGTTGCATCCCTCTGCCTGTTCTACAAGTATTATAATGGTGAATGCTCTGAAGAACTGCAAGCACTTGTGCCCCCACGACGTGAACACCCTCGACAGACCCGACAAGCTGCAAAATCCCACCCCCACACTGTAGATATCCCTAGATGTAAAAGATCTTTCTACTCCAGTAGTTTCTTCCCCAGAACAGCTACACTCTGGAATTCCATTCCAGGTCACTGCTTCCCCAACTGTACTGACATGCATAAGTTCAAGTGCAACGTGAACCAACATCTCGCTGCCCTAATCCCTACATAGTACCCCAGTAGATGTTTCCCCTGATAGTAGCCCCCTACACCAAAGTGGCAATGTGCCTTGTTTGGGGTGAAAATGTAAAAAAAAAAAAAAAAAAAAAATTAGACGAGTTACACTATTCTTCAAGTATACTTTAACGCGGGATGCATTTTGTTGAGTAAGGAGAAAAACGTTTGCCTCAGTTAGGTTATTGAAGAGACAAAATGTATGGTCCATATATCGGAAATAAACTAAAGGTTTCATGGGAAACCCACAAAAATATTCGCCATTATCGGCCCTAGGAGTGAGCCCATGGACACACATTCTATTTGCCGATAAATTACATCGCTGAAACTGAGTTTAACAGATGTAATGGCAAATTTCATCAGCTCAACAAATATTCTTTCAGAAATGGGAGGAGGCGATATCTTCCTACAATATAAGAAAGCTGTACAGATATCTATAGTCTCTAAAATCAGAACGCAAGTAAACAGGTTCCTAATATCATAAGAACATATACATTTATTGACAATCTTAAACCTTTGAATAAAGTCTGCAAAATAAAATGAATCTTTAAGGCAGTATTTTCTGTAATGTTCTAATACAGGTTGTAAAATATTTGGTAACTTCGTGCTGTGATGACTCTACCATAGGTAAAATGTGCCTTAAAGTGATACCTGCTTTGTAAGTTTAGGGTAAACCATATAACCTTGAAAAGCTCAATCCTTAGAGTCTAATCTCACTAGCTATGTTAGAAGTAAGTACACCACTTTTAACTCACTTAATTAATTTCTTTTGGAATTTTTTTTCTAAATAGGTTGTGGAATTATGAGTTGCGACAGAGCCTAATTTTACACATTTCTCCGAGTCATTCAGTATGAAAGACATCTTGTCGACATAATCATGAGGATTTAGTACTACAACCTTGAACCTTTGTCCGGTCTAGCAATGACTAACGGCTTATTTTCTCGCTGGGGTTTGTGTCATACAACGGTCGTTCCAAAAGTACAGCTTCTTATTTTGTTTTAACTCAAAAAGTTGAAGAGCGGAGAAAGCGGCACCATTGAACAGAGCGGATATATATTTCTGTATAGTCATCACCATTCTTAATGCGCTTTTGCCAGGAATTAAATGTCGCATCTCTGCTTTTGACGCACGTCCGTGACAGCGGTTGCTTTCTTAAAGATTCACACCGTTAATATCTGCAACAGAAGTAAACCTTTCAGGTCATTAATGCACACATTCAGTCATGATAACAATGCAATACGGAATAACAAAAATAGTAGTTATTACTTTAGTTAGTTATTAATTTAGTTAGTAACATCTATCATATATATGTTCTCTTTCTGATTCTTTCTCTCTCTCTTTCTCTTTCTCTCTCTCTCTCTCTTTATATAAACTAAAATATTATTAATATTATTGAAATTTTCCCCCTTTTTCCCTTGTACACATTTTTGTGAATTATTCCATGGATTTCTGCCTTTGGATTATTATTATTTTTTTTTATTATTACATTTTCACCCAAAACAAAGCGCATTGCCACTTTGGTGTAGGGGGCTACTATCAGGGGCAGCAACTACTGGGGCACTATGTTGGGATTTGGGCAGCAAGATGTCGGTTCACGTTACACTTGAACTTCTGCATGTCAGTACAGTTAGGGAAGCAGGGACATGGAATGGAATTCCAGAGTCTGGCGGTTCTGGGGAAGAAACTACTGGAGTAGAAAGATCTTTTACATCTAGGGATCTCTATTGTATGGGGGTGGGATTTAGCTGCCTGTCGGGGTTGTCGAGGGTGTCTACGTCATGGGGGCACAAGTGTCTGCAGTTCGTCAGAGCATTCACCATTAAAATACTTGTACAACAGGCAGAGGGATGCAATGTTTCGTCGATGAGACAGAGGCTGAAGCTTATATGCCAGTTCAGGGCCTATCAGATTGGCGACTCTCTTTTGAACCTTGTCTAGGAGCGAGAGACTAGCAGCAGATGCACCAGCCCAAATGTGACAACAATACTTCATACATGTGCGAATGGTGGCCTTATAGAGGTACAGGCTACTTTCAGGTGTCAGTAGTTTTCTAGCACGGTAGAGAGAGCCTACCTTTTTCGCAGCGGCCCTGGCAATGTTTTCAATATAATTGTTCCAACTCATGTTTCCAGTGAACGTTAGGCCAAGCAGTTTGAAAGATGTACTCTCAGACAGGGAGTCACTGGCCATTGCTCAGTGACAGAGAAGGTTTCTTGTAATTATTGAAGGAAACCAGTTTAGTCTTGGCAGCATTGAATGTGACCATTCATTTATGTCCCCATTCCACTACAGATTGGAGGTCATCCTCTAGTGTTTTTGCCATTTCCTTAGTTATGTATTCATTTGTTTTCCTGTCATGCCTCTTATAGAGTGTAGTGTCATCAGCATATATACCCATCTCAGAGGCAGATTTGTCGGGGGGGGGGTCATTAATAAATATTAGGAACAATAGAGGTCCAAGGATAGACCCCTGAGGCACTCCCGCATTTATATCACACTGTTTAGATGTACGACCGTCGAGGACAACCGGGATTTGTCTCTTATCTAAGAAGGATTTAATTATGTTAAGTATTCTACCAGTGATACCGAATGATTTAATTTCCCTCATGCCATACCCTGTCAAAAGCCTTAAATATATCTAGAGCTACCGCTCTGCCCTCCCCCGCTTTGTCCAGTGAATGGTATATACATTCAGAGATTACAGTGAGGATGTCAGCTGTGGAACGGGCTTGTCTAAATCCATATTGTTTGTCAGTCAGAAGTTTAGCATCTTTAAGGTGCCGGACTAGAGCATGGTTAATTATGGACCATTTGGACCACCTTCCAATTACGGAATTTCCTTGGATTTTACTTGTGCAAATGGAAATTCAATTAACTTTCTTGAAGTTATATATTTAGATTTTACCGTCACTGGATTATTTATCTTCCACCAGACTATCTATTCACGCGTAATCACCTTTTTCTTCACCGCATTCCCTCTGCTGCACTTTTTTGTTATCAAGTAAGATCTTTGACTTACTTGTTGTTTCATCAAATACTTTTGTATGCAGAATCCTATCCTGCATTTTGCTAATCCCTACCCTCTGATGAGAAGGAAAGTATTTCTTCGAAACTCCGCGGATTAAGGACTATCCACTTATCAAGTGTTTCCTTTTCAGATTAAATATGTTTTTAACTCTTTTTAAAGTGTTTTTTAACATGTTTTATTAACTGTTTGCTCGTATATATATATATATATATATATATATATATATATATATATATATATATATATATGTATATATACGTAAATATATGCATATATACGTATATATATATACGTACATATATATATATATATATATATATATATATATATATATATATATATATATATATATACACGTATATATTCTCCAAACGAATGAAATACAATAAATCCACTGGTATGCAATACTCTATGTAGCTAAGATGATTTAAAAACTTTAAAAACTTTTAATTTTCTATGTTTATTACATTTAGCAAATTAGGTGCAAACTATTTATAATATTCACTAATATTTTCCTCCGAGGAGATGAATAAACATCGAAAACTCATGGGCTAAGGAAATATACTTATTAAAATGTATTCTTTGTTTTGCATACAATAAAAATTCTAGATTTGTAAATTTAATTTTTCGAATCATAAAATCATAAAATTTTAATTCCTAAATTGTGATATATATATATATATATATATATATATATATATATATATATATATATATATATATATTTAGTAGAAATGGTAATTAATAAAAACTGAAGAAAGTGCTCAATACTGTTGTAGAGCAAATATGCGTTTTATTTTTTATTACCGTATTTTTCTATTAAGTTACATTATTGTTTCAGCTACCCGGCCGTTTTTTTTGGCCGTCTGTAGCTTCCTCAGACTTTTACAGAAATGTTCGTTTTCTGTAAAAGTCTGAGGAAGCTACAGACGGCAAAAAACAAAAACAAAAACGGACGGGTAGCTGAAACAATGATGTAACTTAATAGAAAGATACGGCAATAAAAAATAAAACGCATATATATATATATATATATATATGATGAAAATGATGGAGACAGTGTTGCGACAAAATAGAGAAAATAAAAAGGAACAAACCGTATTATGTGTTCATCAACGTTTCGTCTTTATTTCAAGAGGAAGTCTCGAAATAAAGACGAAACATGATGAACACATAATACGGTTTGTTCCTTTTTATTTTCTCTCTCTCTCTCTCTCTTTCTATATATATATATATATATATATATATATATATATATATATATATATATATATATATATTGAACATACGTTCATATTATCTGTGTCGCTATATATATATGTATATATATATGTGTATGTGTATATATATATATATATATATATATATATATATTGAACATACGTTCATATTATCTGTGTCGCTATAGATGAAAGATTAAATCCCTAACGATGACTTGCGTTTAATGAAGAGCTCGCAGACTCTTCAACTTGATAACGAATGAATGCTCCAATATTCCAAACAAAAATAGTTTTTGGAAAAAAATAAAGTTCAATAAAAGAAAGAATAAATAAGAATAAGTTGAAAAAAATCTTTCTTAGCTTGCATGATTTTTCATAGAGATTAATCGTTAATCTCTAGAGGATTTATATTGCAAGTTGATTATTACCAGCAAATACTAGATCGCATCACTCAGAAAGCCGCCTTGCGCTCGTCTCGCCTCATGAGGAAAAAAAGGCGAATACAATGAAGGATGAGGAGGAGGAAGAGGAGAAGGAAGGAAAGAAGGAAGGAAGAAAGGAGGAGGAAAATAATAATAATAAGAAGAAGAAGAAGAAGAAGAAAAAGAAGAAGAAGAAGAAGAAGAAGAATGTTTGCTGATGAGGAAACGTAAAAAAAAAACTCCATGTTGTTTGGAAGAATTAGGTAAACAATTATAAACGCCTGAAAGACGTTTTTATTGAAATTAAAAAACAGATGTGAAATCGAAGTAGATCATTTTATTGCATTCTAGTTGTATGTAGCCGGCGTTGCCTGGGTTGGTTGGTTGTTTTCCTTTTACGGCATATCAACCCTTTTCAGGTTATTTAATGCCGAATCCAAAGATTTTGAAGAAAAAGTATTTTTAATAGAATATATTTGTTTCCACGTCAGTTTCTATTTAACCCATAGTTGGGACCCTAACAGGTACTACCACTCCGGGTCAGAGTGGACCTGGGAGCAATGGTAATTAAAAGGTGGCTCCACACTCCCCAAAGCCCACAAGCTGGGACTTCACCACTGGATATAGTTTAAGGTCATATCCAGGACCCCCGTTGAGGGACTTTTACCCTCTGCAGGGAGGCAGTCGGCGTATTCTAATGCCCCACCGACAGGACCGCGTTGCCTGGGAGTACTAAAATTACTGACTTGTTTGTAAAGAAACGGAAATTAATCTTCATGACTTGTATTTTCTAATCAAATTATTACGTGAATAATTTTGTAAAGGTTAGTTTGAGTAATGAGCTAATTAATAATTTTGTAAAGGTTAGTTTGAGTAATGAGCTAATTAATAATTTTGTAAAGGTTAGTTTGAGTAATGAGCTAATTAATAATTTTGTAAAGGTTAGTTTGAGTAATGAGCTAATTAATAATTTTGTAAAGGTTAGTTTGAGTAATGAGCTAATTAATAATTTTGTAAAGGTTAGTTTGAGTAATGAGCTAATTAATAATTTTGTAAAGGTTAGTTTGAGTAATGAGCTAATTAATAATTTTGTAAAGGTTAGTTTGAGTAATGAGCTAATTAATAATTTTGTAAAGGTTAGTTTGAGTAATGAGCTAATTAATAATTTTGTAAAGGTTAGTTTGAGTAATGAGCTAATTAATAATTTTGTAAAGGTTAGTTTGAGTAATGAGCTAATTAATAATTTTGTAAAGGTTAGTTTGAGTAATGAGCTAATTAATAATTTTGTAAAGGTTAGTTTGAGTAATGAGCTAATTAATAATTTTGTAAAGGTTAGTTTGAGTAATGAGCTAATTAATAATTTTGTAAAGGTTAGTTTGAGTAATGAGCTAATTAATAATTTTGTAAAGGTTAGTTTGAGTAATGAGCTAATAAATAATTTTGTAAAGGTTAGTTTGAGTAATGAGCTAATTAATAATTTTGTAAAGGTTAGTTTGAGTAATGAGCTAATTAATAATTTTGTAAAGGTTAGTTTGAGTAATGAGCTAATTAATAATTTTGTAAAGGTTAGTTTGAGTAATGAGCTAATTAATAATTTTGTAAAGGTTAGTTTGAGTAATGAGCTAATTAATAATTTTGTAAAGGTTAGTTTGAGTAATGAGCTAATTAATAATTTTGTAAAGGTTAGTTTGAGTAATGAGCTAATTAATAATTTTGTAAAGGTTAGTTTGAGTAATGAGCTAATTAATAATTTTGTAAAGGTTAGTTTGAGTAATGAGCTAATTAATAATTTTGTAAAGATTAGTTTGAGTAATGAGCTAATTAATAATTTTGTAAAGGTTAGTTTGAGTAATGAGCTAATTAATAATTTTGTAAAGGTTAGTTTGAGTAATGAGCTAATTAATAATTTTGTAAAGATTAGTTTGAGTAATGAGCTAATTAATAATTTTGTAAAGGTTAGTTTGAGTAATGAGCTAATTAATAATTTTGTAAAGGTTAGTTTGAGTAATGAGCTAATTAATAATTTTGTAAAGGTTAGTTTGAGTAATGAGCTAATTAATAATTTTGTAAAGGTTAGTTTGAGTAATGAGCTAATTAATAATTTTGTAAAGGTTAGTTTGAGTAATGAGCTAATTAATAATTTTGTAAAGGTTAGTTTGAGTAATGAGCTAATTAATAATTTTGTAAAGGTTAGTTTGAGTAATGAGCTAATTAATAATTTTGTAAAGGTTAGTTTGAGTAATGAGCTAATTAATAATTTTGTAAAGGTTAGTTTGAGTAATGAGCTAATTAATAATTTTGTAAAGGTTAGTTTGAGTAATGAGCTAATTAATAATTTTGTAAAGGTTAGTTTGAGTAATGAGCTAATTAATAATTTTGTAAAGGTTAGTTTGAGTAATGAGCTAATTAATAATTTTGTAAAGGTTAGTTTGAGTAATGAGCTAATTAATAATTTTGTAAAGGTTAGTTTGAGTAATGAGCTAATTAATAATTTTGTAAAGGTTAGTTTGAGTAATGAGCTAATTAATAATTTTGTAAAGGTTAGTTTGAGTAATGAGCTAATTAATAATTTTGTAAAGGTTAGTTTGAGTAATGAGCTAATTAATAATTTTGTAAAGATTAGTTTGAGTAATGAGCTAATTAATAATTTTGTAAAGGTTAGTTTGAGTAATGAGCTAATTAATAATTTTGTAAAGGTTAGTTTGAGTAATGAGCTAATTAATAATTTTGTAAAGGTTAGTTTGAGTAATGAGCTAATTAATAATTTTGTAAAGGTTAGTTTGAGTAATGAACTAATTAATAATTTTGTAAAGATTAGTTTGAGTAATGAGCTAATTAATAATTTTGTAAAGGTTAGTTTGAGTAATGAGCTAATTAATAATTTTGAAAAGGTTAGTTTGAGTAATGAGCTAATTAATAATTTTGTAAAGGTTAGTTTGAGTAATGAGCTAATTAATAATTTTGAAAAGGTTAGTTTGAGCAATGAGCTATAATCGATTTCTCAAGCAAATAACAAATAAAAATGTGTAATCAAGATGAAGAAACGAAACACACGTAAAGACAAAATGGCACACATTTGAAATTGCATAATGCATATATATATATATATATATATATATATATATATATATATGCATTATGCAATTTCAAATGTGTGCCATTTTGTCTATGCATTATGCAATTTCAAATGTGTGCCATTTTGTCTTTACAAATATATATATTTATTGAGTAAAAAGATTAATAATTGTGAATTATAAACCAGTTTCAAAAAACAAAAATCAAAATCAACTTGAGTGTACAATCGTTTCGGAACCGATGTTCATTTTATTAAAATTGACAATAATTATTGATAATAATTGACAAAAGTTTTGTCTTGCCACATAATCTCTTCATTAGAAAAAATAGGAGGGGGAGATGTTTAAGAGACCAAAATAAAACTAACATTTTTTGTCGTAAGTAAAGCGGATATTCCTTATTGAGCTCCATAAGAAAATTTGTTTTAAGTTCATCAGTATATTTTAGGTCATGCTGGTGTATCTTGTCTCCGAATGGTTGAAATAATTATGTACAAATCTCGAGCCTGTAGAATGAAAATCGACAAAGTAGTTTGGTAGGGAAATGTACACACACAGAAACACATACAAACAGACAATTTCACTTATATATATATATATATATATATACATATATATATATATATATATATATATATGTATATAAGTTTCGTGGTTAAAGTTAAATTCTGAAAATCAAAATATAAACACATATATTCGAGTTAAGAATTTATTGTTTGACACAAGGAATATATAGAGGGGAGTTACTTATCTCGCATATATATATATATGAGAAACGCAAAAATGTTTAATTGCACACGAATTTAATTAATCCTTTGATAAATAAGAGAAATGACTCTATTCTAACAGTTCCCTAATCGGAATAACTATTTAATAATAACTAAAGCGAAATAAAATATATTCGTGTCAATAGCAAAGTATTAAGAAAAAAAGAAAAAAGGCTAGTGCGAATCAAACATTGCTATGTAAGGTAGATTGCTAGTTGGATCTGAAGTTGCAAATCCTAGAAGAGAACATTTATGCTGGAGTCAGTAAATTTTTATAAAAGATGACCGGTTATTAAAAAAGCGGGCTAGTTGTTATTGATTAGGAAAATAGTTTTGTGTAACGCGGCCGTTAAGCTGGAACCATGTTCGTTACAGTTCAAGCTTTTCTCGAACTTTTATGCCGTCCGGCACCGTCGAAAAGGAACAAATGAACAAAAATAAATCCGACTCGGGTTTTCTTTCTTTTTTTAAAGTCGTTTATTACATGAAACATGAGTTGGAGCAATTATATTGAAAACATTGCCAGGGCCGCTGCGAAAAAGGTAGGCTCTCTCTACCGTGCTAGAAAACTACTGACACCTGAAAGTATACTGTACCTCTATAGGGCCACAATTCGCCCATGTATGGAGTATTGTTGTCACATTTGGACTGGTGCATCTGCTGCTAGTCTCTCGCTCCTAGACAAGGTTCAAAAGAGAGTCGCCAATCTGATAGACCCTGAACTGGCATCTAAGCTTCAGCCTCTGTCCCATCGACAAAACGTTGCATCCCTCTGCCTGTTGTACAAGTATTTTAATGGTGAATGCTCTGACGAGCTGCAGACACTTGTGTCCCACGACGTAGACATCCTCGGCAAACGCGACAGGCAGCTAAATCCCACCCCCACACAGTAGAGATCCCTAGATGTAAAAGATCTTTCTACTCCAGTAGTTTCTTCCCCAGAACCGCTAGACTCTGGAATTCCCTGCCGGGTCCCTGCTTCCCCAACTGTACTGACATGCAGAAGTTAAAGTGTAACGTGAACCGACATCTTGTTGCCCAAATCCCAAAATAGTGCCCCAGCAGTTGCTGCCCCTGATAGTAGCCCCCTACACCAAAGTGGCAATGTGCCTTGTTTGGAGTGAAAATGTAATAAAAATAAATAAATGCTTAGTTTGAAATAGCATTCCCTTTAATGTGTTACGCTTAATTTTGAAAAGTCATTCATTTCGGTTTGTTATGTTTATGTCTCTTATTTATTGCTGTTAATCTGTTAGAACAACTTTTAACGTAGCAACTTAATCCCTAAACGCGCAGATGGAACGGGTACAACTTGATAATAGCTGGTGCTTGTATTTTTATTTTTTTTTGCGTATGAAGGACCATAACATTAATGTACCCAACGTCGGCCAGGATTATAAGAGTCGGCCAATGATTTCCCAACTGAGAAGCAGACAGAAATAAACAAATAGAACTCTGAGCAGTGAGTCATTTCTTTTTTATGTAACCGTTTTGAGAAACGCAAAAGTTTTTATCTGTAAAATCGATTTACTTTCTCTTCAGATATTAACACCACTAGATATCAGCGTTAACCCTTTTTCCCGAATGAGTTACGTTTTTCAAGGAGTGAAACCTTATCAGACATAAACACACACCTAGATGGAAAGAGACTGAGGGGTGATGGGATAGATATATAGATGGGAACGGTCTAGAACCCCCCCCCCGTATATCGCTCCTTCTCTCTCGCTTTCTCCCTCTCCATATATATATATATATATATATATATATATATATATATATATATATATATATATATTGATATATATTGATATATATTGATATATAAATTGTGTGTACGTATTTATGCGTATAACACAAATAGACAATATTAAAACCAAATTAACCACATTCGAACACTCCAATAAATCTATCGATGAAACAGAGAAAAATAGCAATATCATTTCTAGACATACTTATCTAAATTTCAAAGCGCGCCATAAAACTACGCACAAAAATGACTACATACGTTTTATTTTACACAAAATAAAAGTAATTTTATTTTTCTACGTGTATACAGAAACTGTAGTCCGTAATATCTAAACGAAGAATTCAAATATATCAAATACTAGTATTTCAGCTCGGCGTTGTCCGGTGTTTGGAGCTGTATATTAAGGAAAAAAAAGTGGTAGTAGGAAGGCAGGCTCGAACCCGTACCGCAAAGCAGGTAAGCAACGGGAAAAAAATATGATGTCTGAACTGGCATCTAAGCTTCAGTCTCTGTCCCATCGACGAAACGTTGCATCCCTCTGCCTGTTCTACAAGTATTTTAATGGTGAATGCTCTGACAAACTGCAGACACTTGTGCCCTAACGACGTAGACACCTTTGAAAAACCCGACAAGCAGCTAAATCCCACCCCCACACAGTAGAGATCCCTAGATGTAGAAGATCTTTCTACTCCAGTAGTTTCTTCCCCAGAACCGCTAGACTCTGGAATTCCCTGCCGGGTCCCTGCTTCCCCAACTGTACTGACATGCAGAAGTTAAAGTGTAACGTGAACCGACATCTTGCTGCCCAAATCCCAACATAGTGCCCCAGTAGCTGCTGCTCCTGATAGTAGCCCCCTACACCACAGTGGCAATGTGCCTTGTTTGGGGTGAAAATGTAATTAAAAAAATAAATAAAAATAAATGCAAAGAAATGCAAAGTAGTAATGGTGATAGGAGTTAAATCGGTGGGAGTAGCATCAGCAGCCGTTAGGCAAAGTGGTGGTGAGAGGCATTAAATCGGTGGGAGTAGCAGCAGCAGTCAACGGTTAATATTGGTAGAAAAATACAAGATTTATTTTTATTTCTAAAATAAATTACTTCCATTTTCCGTCTGATTAACAAAACAAAAAAGGACTTTCTCTGATTTGTAACCAAAATGAAAAAAAAAAAGAAAGTAAGTAAAAAGGTTTCGATTAATATTTGTTGCAAAATAGAAGATTCTTTTTTGTTTACTTTAAAAAAAAAATACTTCCATTTTCTCCGTCTGATTAAAAAAAAAAACACAAAAAAAGCGGGACTTTCTCTGATTTGACCAAGGTGGTCAGTTTCGACCACCGGTCATTCTTTCACAATATGCAGCCATCTGGCTGCAACGGGGCTACTTGTAATACAATTAATTGCAGCACTCGATATAAATGAAGAATTTCAACATTACAAATTATAAAACAAGCATTCGCATCGACAAAATATTTTTAGAAAATATCCACATCTAATGCAGTTATATATAAAGCTCCATGCAACAATTTTAATTAGATATACATCGACGGTTCTCAATAAGAACCTTTTTTTTAATTCCATTTTCACTCTAGACAAGACAGTGCCACTTTGATATAGGGGGCTACTATCGGGGCCATAAGTTGCATGGATACTATGTAGAGAGTTGAGCAGCAAGATGTCTGTTCACATTACACTTGAACTTCTGCATGTCAGTACACTTGGGAAAGCAGGACAGTTAGTAACCATATTTCAATACTTTCAAGACTGAATTAGCCTGACAATTTATCTGTGGATCTACAAAGCCCAATCAACTACAAACCAGTGATGTTTGCGGTCTTCATCGATAACGATGGACGAACATGATCATATCTTGTATCTGCTAATCAAGCCTTTTCTTTAGTACTATAACATACTCTCTCTACCGTGTTAGAAAGTTATTTTATGCCTGAAAGTATCCTGTACTTCTACGAAGCCACCATTCTCCCAAGTATGGAGTACTGTTGGCACATATGGTCTGGTGCATCTGCTACTTGTCTCTCACTCCTGAACAGGGTTCAAAAGAGAGTCACCAACCTGATACGTTCTGAACTGTCATCTGAGCTTCAGCCTAAGTCCATCGACAAAGTGTTGCATCCCTCTGTTTGTTCTACGAGTATTTTAATGGTGGATGCTACGACGAATTATAAGCCCTTGTACTCCCTCGATGTAAACACACCTGACAAACCCAACAAGCAGCAAAATCCCACCCTACACAGCAGATATTTCTAGATGTAAGTATCTTAGTATGTATCTTCTACTCTATTAGTTTCTTCCCGGGAATTGCTAAACTCAATTGTCTAATATCGACAGCCTCTAAGGTTTTCCTTGAGCTTAGGGAATAACAAAGTTATAGGGAGCAAGATTTGGATTTTAGAGTGGCTGCGGAACTATCCTGATACCTACCTTGGTCAAATAGTGTATGAAAAGTTGTGGGCTGATGTATTCACGTAAATCTAACTCCTCTTCAGTTCTTCACGAATAATTGTCTGTACAGGCCTCACACTGACATCAACATGTGAACTTATTGTCTCTATAGGTACACGACAACTCTTATCCATGAAATTCTTTATTTGGTCAGTCAACTCTGGTGTTCTAACTCTCACACCTCTCATCATCCTTCACAGACCCTCTGTCTTCTTTGAATCTCGTATGCAATTGCAAAACTGATGCTCGCTTCTTGCCAGATGGACCAAACGCAGTGGCATTTTTTTTTCAAGTTTAAAACAGAATTTTATTGCATATCGTTCTTATAAAATGTCCTCACGTCCAAATTGCATTTTTGAAATTCACCAACTGTGATAATCTGGATTTAGTAGGATGTATTCCAATTCCTGTTGTAGCTGTTCATTTGAACCTGAAATCATAAAAATAATGGGCAGTCATCTCATAAGATGAATTGCAATTCCACACTGAATTTTGAAATCTATGATAATTTTTAATGCCTGTACAAAAAAGTCTGGAAAATTATTGAGGGCACCTCGTATATATGTCTAAGGCTTTAAGAGAAAACTATATATTATTACACTGTCTGCCTTCCACTTGAAATTTCACCATACAAAAGTTGTTTGAGATGCGCTCATCTGACATACACGCAACATGTCCAGTCAAACGAACCTGGAACTTCTGAAGTAGTGTGAAGCTAGATGATATTTTGGCCCTTTCTGAAAGATCAGTGTCAAGGATCTTGTCTTCCCATTTGATGTTGATGATTTTTCCGAGACAGGTGATGCGAACGTGATCTAGTTTCTTCGCATTTCTGACATAAACAGTGCAAGTTTCACAAGCATACACCAATGTAGTGATGACAACAGTCCGCTCCACTTACAGCTTGATTTCGAGACGGATACATTTGTAATCTTCTAAAAGCATAGCTGGATTTGGCTAGTCTGTTGTTAATTTCATAATCTATGTGGATTACGCCGGATAGAGTGCTGCCAAGATAGGTGAACCTATCAACAGTGTTGAAGCCAGTACTACTCAACCAACATCGATTGTGAGTCAAAAATCAATTATTCAATCAAAAGTTCCATATTGTATTGCATACCTGTCACTGAGCAAGCATGAAAGGCACAGTTGTCTGCAAGGAGGAGTTCACGAATAATGATAGGCTTGAGTTTGGTAACGGTGTACAGATGTCGCAGATTATACAGTTTATCATCAGTAAAATATTTGACGTTGATAGAAAGACCGAGAACATGATGCTGAAGAAAGCCGATGCCAGTATAGAACCTGGTTTCATCCCGTTGTTTACCTGAAAGTCGGATGATACCTCACTATTATCAAGTGCACGCGCCATCATGCTATCATGAAACTGGCGGGCAATAAGGCGTTCTGGACAACCGATCCTATCTATAATTTTCCAGAAGCCACTTCTGCTTACTGTGTCAAACGCCTTAGTCGAATCCACACATGTAGTGATTAAATCCTAGTACTGCTGGTCATTTTGTTCTGAAGTTGCTGCGAAAATCCACAGTGCCTCTTTCTGTGCGAAAACAGCATTGACTCTCAGGTAAGTGACCACATTCCAGGTGTTTATCAGGTGATTAATTAGGAGTCGGGCGAATATTTTTCCAGCGATACAGGGAAGGGAAATACCCCAGTGGTTATCACAACACTGTTTGGTGCTTTTTCGCTTCTATAAACGGACAATTGAGCCGTCCTTGAATCCCTGAGGCAGTATGCCTTTTCTCCCGCAGAACGTGAAGAGCTCAATGGTGATTAGTCTATCTGCCTTGGAATTTCATCAGACCCTACAGCTTTTCCACAAGAAAACGTTTAACTACCTTTTCTACTTCGGAAGATGAGGAAGGATCATCAGGTTCATTTTGGTCTCTACCTAAAGGAGACGGAATAGAGCCTCAGCATTGATGAAAAACGGTCTGCTGAGACTTTTGAAGTGGTTAGCCAATCAGTCCAAGATCTGTTCACGGTCGCTGAGAAGCGTAGAGCCATCGTCACTAAGTAAGGGTTTCCTGAGACATAAATTTCTTTTACTTTTTATTTCAAATAAAAGCACTTTGTGTCATGCATATCCGAAAACCTCTATATTTTAGCAGGAATTGTCAGAAATCTTGTCAGATTTTGTACACTGCCCTTCGAATTTTCTGTCACGGTTGTTTCCCTAGTCCTGTACTGAACAAACAGTTTCCACAAGGCAGTGTTGACCCCTTCACACTGTTTAGCTTGCTCGGTTAAGCAAGAAAGCGAGGTATGGCACTTGGATCCACATGCGAGGGATTAGGAAGTGGTTGAAAACCGGCGACACTCGTCCGCAGCAGAAGGGCAATGCGGGTACTACCTTTACTAGCGCCCCTATACTGAGTGCACTATTCCCTTATGAATTATATAATCATTATTTTAACTTTAAAGAACATTGGCTCATTAAATTCATTTTAAATAAATCTCGACGAAGACTTCTCGAACAGCACCCATTGTAATTTTCCAGAAGCCACTTCTGCTTACTGCGTCAAACGCCTTGGTCGAATCCACACATGTAGTGATTAAATCCTAGTACTGCTGGTCATTTTGTTCTGAAGTTGCTGCGAAATCCACAGTGCCTCTTTCTGCGCGAAAACAGCATTGAATCTCAGGTAAGTGACCACATTCCAGGTGGTTACCAGGTGATTAATTAGGAGTCGGGCAAATATCTTTCTAGCGATACAGGGAAGGGAAATATCCCAGTTGTTAAACAACGTAATGGCTTCTACAGTTTATCTTTCTTGATTTTCAAACTCATACTATTAAAACAGAACTTAAATTTATATTCCGATTAGCTATTTTTTCACTACACATAATATCGTTAAAACACTCACTTTATTTATTTACTGCGGACTATTATCCTCATTTTCTAGATGTGGTTTCGACTACCCTCTGGCCTTTGTCAAGTGGTTAACCGCAACGGGATGGAACGCCGGATCTCCTCAACAATTACTGCCATTCGAGAGTAGTTCGATAAATCGTCTCACCACGTTTTGGCGAACTAAGCTTCTGACTGTCTTTGGGTAGGATTGAAACCGCTATCTTCAGACAATGCTCACTTGGAACCGTAGACATTCAGCGTCCCTATCTACTGAGCCCTATCTACAAAAGGGCGATTAAGGTTGGATATTTTGGTCTTATAAATCCACGCTTATTTGCTATCTGATCTTTCATTGTCGGTCCATATCGAATGGTATATTATTGGAATTTGCATAAGAATTCCAATTAACTAAATAACACTTAACTTAAAATAAAATACCTATTATATATGTTTGAAGCCAAAGCAACGCATTATTACAAAAACTTCCATTACTATCGATTACTATATTGTCCTTTTGACTACTGTACACTCTTTAACCCTTATCCTTGAGTGGCCTATCGGCCTTGATAAGTGGTGACGCCTATGTAAAAATAAATAAATAAACAGACATTATAATATCTGTTTATTTTGTAATAATGCGTTGTTTTGGCTTCAGATGTATATAATACGTATTTTATTTTATTCAAACTCAATCAACGCCTCTAAGGAACAACAATCTTAACACTTAACTTATTTCATAAACATAGACATTATGAATTCTAGATCTAAATCATTCGTAAAAAGAACAAAACATTATTTTCACGTCATAATCGCAACACATCTTTTGAATTTTAACGAATAAATGTTGTTTGAATAAAATTCAGTCATTATCTATATATCTATAAAAGTGAACGTGTCTGTCTGTCTGTCTGTGTGTCTGTGTGTCTGTCTGTCTGTGTACATTTCCCTACGCAATAACTCTGTCAATTTTTAGTCTATAGACTCGAAATTTTAAATACCGGGTACTGAGATTTGGGAAAATCGATGTGACGGGTGTCAGCCAGAAATTTGGCTGTTAAGGGGTCAAATTTCAACGATTTGACCTTTAAGAACTCTACCAAACTCCTCCGACAATTTTTGGTCTAGACACTTGAAATTTTAGATGTAGATTCCTTGAACCTGAATCTAACTTAATAAAGTAATTTGAGCCCGAAACTATAAATTTTAAGGGGTCATAATAGGGGTCAAATTAAAAAAAAAAATTACTCTTTTTTTTTTTTTGCTCAGCATACACCTCCAAACACCCGGGCAACGCCGGGCTGAAATGCTAGTATGTTATAAATTCATAACATGTTTTGAATTCTAGCGGCTATGCTTCGTCCGAAAAAGAACAAAGACAACCTTCTGTATCATAAACGCACAAAATATTTTCAATTATTATACTTGTATTTCATTTTTCAAATCAATCATCTCGATGAAGTCTTGAAATAAAAGCTGAAACGATAATGAATATATGAATATTTTTTGTTTTTCCGGTTTCATTTTCCTCTTATATTCGAATATTATTTTCAAATTTCATTCATATATGGTAATATGGAATATATCTACGATGACTAAGCTGTACAGAGGTGTTCATGTCTCAGTCTATTAGGCTTTACTTACGTATTGGGCACTTTTGAAGTAAATACGAAAATATTCACAAAATATATTATATCATCTTATAATATTATATGTATTCATACGTGAAAATAATAACTTTCTCTATATAAAAGTGACCTTTCTATCTACGTGCGGAATTGTCTCTACCAGACTCCTCTGTGAACTTTTGGTCTACAATCTTGAAACTTGATATATATGGGACTGGGATCTGTAGAACGAATTCGAATTGGTTTTAGCCGGTATAAGATAGCTGCTCGGAGGTCGAAATCGAAGAATGGCAGGCGACAATCGAATTAAAGTGCTATTTTATACATGCGCAAATATACGTTTATAGATTAAAGAACGTTATGTTTTATGTTTTAATATGTGTATGAGCGTGATTCAGAGGTAACTGTTGTGGCCCTAGGAAAACGTCATGAATAAAGATTCGAACAGAATGTTTTGGTAGAAAAGAATGTATTGTACAACAAAATGAATACACATAAAGGTGGTTGGTATTTACAGATTGGTAGAGGCCGCAAATGATTGGATTTTTCATAAACCGTTCTTTCACGGGTTTTTAGCCGGTGAAAATAATTTTAAAGGGCTAAAAATGCGGGGAAAAATGTTATATATTTTGTACCGTCATCTTAGTTAATTTTAAATTTTTATTCAGTTCATATGCGTATCACGTGGTTACGTTACCAGCTTCAAATGCTATAGTTTCGGTTTCGATTCTAGCTGATGGCACCCAAATACCGTTTTTTCTACTTTTGAAATCACGACTCTATGATAATATATACGAAATCTGGATGGATTAAAATATCATATTTAAGCGTATTTTACGCCCGGGGAAAGCTTGACGCACATCTTAGTTATATATATATAAGATATAAATATATTTATCCACTTACATCGGTCATCAAATCCCGGCTTATATTAACCACTAATGTCCATTTTCGCCAACTTCGTATATCTTTGTCAGATTATAACAAAATATGTTTTGTGTTTAGCAAAAGAGAAGAGTGAGAGATGGAAGAATGAGGGTGGGGCAAACAACGAAGAAGTTACTCTCTCTCTCTCTTTCTCTCTTTCTCTCTCTCTCTCTCTCATTTTTCTATGAACTATTTTGCTAATGTCTCGTACGTATAGCAATTTTCAATTATAATCAGCTGCCTTGCATTTTTCCTTTTCATTATATCATTATAATTACTAATATCGAAAAAATATTACATATATATGGGAAAAATAAATAATTATAAATGAAGAACACCAAACATTAATTTATTACGAATATTTAAAAAATAGGTTACAAAGAATTGTATTTGTTGTTAGCATAAGAATCATCAAGGCAACATGAAAACGCATATATATATATATATATATATATATATATATATATATATATATATATATATATATATATATATACTAGCTGGGCAATATTTTCATTCGGTGCGCGCCTGCGTTGTTCGCCCTGTCGCCAGGATTACGTCGATTCAGCTACTACTGTCGCCATTAATTTACCGCTGTTCCGATCTGTAGCTCAGCTGTACTGTCGCTGATAATTTACCGTCTCGGTGCTCAATCGCTAACCGACCTTTCTTCTTCGCTCGACTACTGACTACTGACTATTCATTTACTTAGTTATGTCTTTTATTTGATTTTTTTATTTCGTCAATTCAAGAAGTTGGTACTAATTTTTTATGGATTATTGACAAAGAAAAGCCTGGAAAAATAATGGATTACACGGAAAAATGCGAGAATGAAAAATAATATGGTTAACATTAAACTTAGGAAAGTAAAAGGACTAGTCATTAAAACTGTAAAAGAAAAAGACAAGATATTCTAGTAAAAACTATAAATTTATAACTTTAAATATTGCAGTATGCATAAAGAATTGATTATAAAATGTTAAATTGAATATAAAAAATCTTAATGCTGTAAAAACTTTTAAATGTTTTTTCATGTTTAAATCTTAACCATATTACTTTTCATTTTCACACTTTTTTCTAAATAATTATATATGATTAGTGTTCAAGCAAGCTTAATTATATCCATTTCTAAGTTAGTTAAGTAAGTTTACGATGTGACATTGTTAAGTGCATTTTCAAAGAACGAAGGACATATCTATGTATATTACAATACAATATCGAACAGAATGTATTTTCCATTATTAATAATCTTCAGATTATTATACTTGAAAATGACTTCATCGGAGAAATTCTATAACTTTTGATAAGCTTTAGATTTTGCTGCAGCTATAATTAGATCTAATATTGTTTTTCTTATTGTTTCTATGTCAGATTTGCATGGGGATATTATTCGAATAGCGTTGTTAGTACTGCAATTAATTTTTTATTATTTTAAAGTAAATCTCAAGCTTCTAGGGTACAAATTTCTACATTTGTAAATATATGTCAAAAAAGAGCATATTTCTAAAACTGCAGAATTTATATCCTCATTGTCGATTTTATAGTTTTCATGAAGTTCAAGTTTGTGTGTGTGAATTAATTTCTTATAGACTCCGAAACGGCTAAACAGATTTTCTATAAATTTACAAAACTTTAGTGTATAAGTCTGGGAGTGATTTTAATTAAGTTTTGTCTCAGAATACTCTCGATAATTACCAATGATCGATAATCGAAAACGTTATTTTCATTTATCTATCATCGTTAAAGCCATTTCTTCCATGTCATCGGTTAGCAACAATGATAGAACAACGGGCCGTGAAAATTCTTCAGTGGGTAAGTTGATAGCGTGTTTTTTTTGGGGGGGAGGGGGCATGGCTTGATCTGTACGTTCAAACTCTGCGCGTAAATTTTTTAATGTTTTTCATTAATTGCAAAGACTTTTATAAGACTTGAAAATTTACGTTTTTTGTTTTGTTTGTTTTTTTGCATGACGTGGTCTGTAGGTTCAAACTCCGCACGTACATTTCTTGATTTTATTTTGATTAACAGAAAATAATTTTATAAGACTTGAAAATTTATGGTTTCTTTTTTTGTTTTGTTTTTGCATGACGTGGTCTGTAGGTTCACACCCCGAACAATAATTTCTTAATGTTACTTATTTTTTCGTTAGCTGGAAAGAAGTTTATATAAAATAATTTTATAAAGGAAACAGTAGGCTCTCTAGAGTGCAATGTAGAATAACATATATTTGGACTAAGTTACTGCATGGAGGCATGTGAAGCTTCCTCACGGGCGATATCACGGATTTCGATGGCAATAAAGATATAGGAGTGTGAACTATTCATTGATCATCATTCAACCTCGGGCAACGGTCTCCCTGCTAGTTATATATATATATATATATATATATATATATATATATATATATATATATATTCAGACTTGCTTAATAAGCTTTCTTTGCAGTTTTCAATTTTTCGAATTGTCTTTCTTGTTTCTCGGTTGAATCTGTTTAAGAAAGTTCCGTAGCCGTCTTGGCCCATTTTTTTCTTTCTTTCTTCTTTGCAAGTACTTTCCACTGAGTTTTTCAACAGTCGTTTTCAGGCAGTTTTTTTTTATTATTGTTTGTTTAAATTCTGAATGTTTTTATATGCTTCAGTTAAAATTATATTTAAATTTCTTGAAGCGTGTCGTGTGCAAATATATACAGGATTTTCCCCCTTTTCTTTCTTACGTGTTAGGACGTGGCTAAAATAAATGTACAACTGATTTACACTATGGTATAGAATTTACAGTTTTTTAAAAATTATTTTTTATAACTTTACAATACACACACATATATACATCGATATAAACGTAACCATATGTGTGTATGCATATATACGTATATTTAATGGTCACGTACCAAGGCACTTCAGAATGTTACTACTGTTTTCAAAATTTACATAATTGATTTTTGGTTGTTTAGTTTTTATATAAATTGCTTCCAATATTTTTAATCTTTTAACGTTTGAATCCATATGGAGGATTTTTGTATTTTTCGCTAGGATATTTCTAAACTGGGAATGTGGGCAGTCATGTTGTTTTAGGTGTTGGGAAATTAAGCTTAAATATATATATATATATATATATATATATATATATATATATATATATATATATATATATATATATATATAGAAAGAGAGAGAGAGAGAGAGAGAGAGAGAGATAGTGTTACTACCCCGAAACATGGCTGGGCGGAAGGTTTTGTTAAATACTATTTAAGATACACCCAATATTTTGATTTAAGATTTTCCTGAAAATGGACACATGTTGGATTTACGGAAAAATGAAACAAAACCATCTTTATCGCTGAAACTCAAACGGGAAATAAGGCTCATACCTTGAATGCGAAATGACTCTTACAGCGTAAATAAGTAAAGCTGCATTCCACTTATTAACGCAACTGATGACCGTTAATAACAATTAAAAAATAAATTAAATTCAATATAAATTAAATTAAAAATAAATTAAATAAATTATCTCTAAATAATATTCTCAAACAGAACAATTTCAACAAACTAATACCAATTAATAACACGAAGATAATTGTTAGAATAAAGTTTGTTTAATGTAGTATGCAAATGAGGTTACTTTCCTTTAAATGAATAGAATATAGAGAAAGCATAATAAAAGTTTATAGAAATTCGTTCTCAGTAACAAAAAATAAGTTATGAAATAGTGTACTTTTGTACTTAGGTTGTTTGTTTGTTTGTTTGTTTTTTTTTTCATTAAAATATTGTTGCAGCACAAAATTAAAATATGTTTACATTGTCATTACATGACATATATAACTTCGTCTAGTATTACTACATTACTAATTTAATTGTATTAATGTGCTAAGTGTCTTTAGAAAGTGTTTGGGAAGCATTTAGTTCCGCATATAATCTCATAGACGTTTTATCGCTGAAATGTTTCCGCGCCTATCATTACTCAGGCAAGAATTACGGAATCTCCAACCACATATCTCCTGAGTCAGCCCTGTCTTAATTCTATTTGCATGTGTATAAGTTCAAGACTATTAGAAACAACGCTGACACAAGCAGAGGGCATACACCCATCTGGTACTCGCCAGGTGTAACGTAGCTTAACGTCGATGGTCTTGTAAGAACTTGTGTGTCAATGTGATTCTTACTAACACTATTATTCTTTTATATGGAAAAGAATCGGAATATTTAAATTGTTTTTATCAGCTATTTGTTTCAAGTTAACTTGAAAATGGATTTTTCAGGAGTGCTTTAGTCCAATGTTCTCGGTAAGGCCTTTATTTAAATTTATTTATTTTTTTTTTATTCTTCTTCATGCATTCATGTACAGCCTACGACGAGCTAGAAACAGTGTAAACCGTGCCTGTTTTTTTTTAACAAGGTAATCACCACTTATCAAGGCCCGGAGGCCACTCAGGGATAAGGGTTATTGCGTGTAAGGTAATCAATGGGATAGTATCGTAGTAATCGTTAGTAATGGAGATTTGATAAAGTGTCTTACTTAAGGGGGCGATTCACAAGGAATTTTTTTTATGTTGGACGTAAAGAGATCTAAGTTGCAGTCAGGTGGAAAACAGGCAAACGGAAGAGAGTTACACGGGCGTGCACTTCTAAGAAAGAAGTTTTGTTCATGAAATCTACTTTTTGATTTAGGCACAGATAAAGAGTGGGGGAAATTATTGACAGTGGTTTCAGCTAGACGGGTGTTTATCATGAAAGATTGGCGAGGAGGGACCTGAGATAGGAGCTCAGACGAGCACTTGCCATGGAAATAACGATAAAACAAAGACAGGCTCGCAACTGTGGCAGAGAGGTTGCAGGGAAGAGAAAAGGGCATCTCCCACTAAACCACGAAGCCTATTTTGTAATCTGTCATGGCAGAATAGGTTGTTTTTAGCAGCTCCTGCCCAGATGTGGCAACAGTACTCCATCCTTGGGAGTACTTGGCTATAGATAGAGAATTGCATCAGCAGTGAGATATCTTCTAGACCGGTAGAAGGATCCTACCATTTTTCCAGCGACCTTGGCAACTGACTTGATGTACGTGTTCCATTTCAGGTCAGGAGTAAAAGTCAAGCCCAGAATCTTATCAAAACATGGAGCTTCCCCTAGACGAAAGCCATCCATTTCAATTGATGCCAGATGGGAATCAGAGCGTTGATGATGTAAAAATAGAAATTTGGTTTCAGATGCATTAAAAGTAAACAGCCACCTCTTCCCCCACTGTATCACGCGCTCTAGATCAGAGGAAAGAGAATCAGAGATAACTTTGTCATTTACTGCCTTAGATGTGTTGCCATAGATCGCAGTGTCATCAGCATAGATGTCAACGAATGATTTAAGTATGTGTTTTGGGAGATCATTGATGCAGATCAGAAAGAGAGTTGGACTTAGGATGGACCACTGAAGGACTCCTGCAATAACACTGTGGGCCTCTGATTTCTGCCCATCAACCACTACTCTTATGAGTCTATCAGAGAGAAATGATTTAATGACTGAGAAAACATTTCCAGTTATACCGTAGCTGGAAATCTTGTGAAGTAGGCCTTTATGCCATACCTTATCGAAGGCCTTTGATATGTCAAGAGCAATTGCCCTAGAAAAGAAGCCTTTGTCGAGAGATTCACTAATCCTATGAGATATAACCGTTAGCACATCTGCTGGAGATTTGGCAGATTGGAAACCATATTGCATATCACTTAGAAGGTTATTTCTCTTGAGGTGGTTGACTACTTCTCTATTTAATATGGATTCCAACAACTTACTCATGACACATCTTTAGAGACTTATCTAGCTGTCGGTCATATGATTGAGCGTGTAGGTGGTTTTATATATGTGCGCAATACTAACAGTCGATATTGTTGAAACATGTCGAATGTATTTGTAGGCAATGTTGCTCGGTGGATGACGTGGTCAAGAATTGCGGTCATCAACAGAAAACATTAATGAAATATGAGAAATGAGTCACAAGAAACAATATGTATTTTACTTGAAATTATCTATTTGCTTTTCTATAACAATATACCCTTGCATTCGATCTATATAATATTCTTCTTTGAAAGTTGATTTCAATAAAATTGTCTTCCTTAGCGTCTCCGGCTTTTCGAGTTAACTTAAACGATCTATTTCACATGTCCGTGTGCGCAGTACGCCTTCCTCCAACTTACATTTCCTCTAGGGTCCCGTTTTATGCACCTGGTATATTCTCATAGGACCGGCAAGTCTGCGTTGCTCACGCATGGGTGTTAAACACAAAAAACAACTGTGCATCGCCATTTTTAACTTTTTTTATTGTTAAGAGATAGAACCCTACGAAGCACGCACACACGCAAGTCAGGTAAGTTACGATTTTCCCTACAATTGTTTTCCAAAATGTGACGATGAAATTTTGTTTGAATAGATGTGTGAGAGAAAAATGGAGAGAATGAAGAAGAGAATTAGAGAGATACATATATACAGGGTGGAAAAAAAAGACGACATAATTCCATTTTCGTTTACTGAAAATCGGGTTTCTTTTTTTGTTGCAGACAATCTACTAGTTGACCAGTTGTGTACAAATCCTAAGAGTGATTTCTATCATGTCTGAAAGCGACACACTGTTAAACAAGCGAGGTCGGAGATGCGCTACTGTACAACTCATGTTCTTTACCGATCCAAGTTATGACAATAGGATCACTGCCAGTACTCTCAAAATGCATCGCTGGATTGCCACGAATAATAGGGTCGTGCCCAAGATTATGAAAACAAAGTTTCCTGCTACTGTTATGGTTTTTGGTATGGTTTCAAATGCGTGCCACATTATATCACCTTACATCTTCGAAGTCGGTTTGACAGTCAACACCAAAGTGTACCTGAATGTGCTGAAGAGTGTGGTGATCCCCTGGTGTAATCAAGTGGTCTCTGGCAGACCCTTGGTATAGCAGCTGGATTCGTCGCCGACTCACACGTTCAAATAGACCCAGAATTTGCTTCAGAAGGAATGCTATGACTTCTAACCCTTCTCTCGCTAATTCCCTTCCTCTCCCGACCTGAACCACGGCCACCGAGATATAGAAGGCCTGGTAACTGAAAATGCCTGCAGGCAATGTAGGTAAGATTTGTCGAACTGTTACTGTCGATACTATATGACGGCATTTTTAAAAAGAGCATTAAAATATGTTAAAAACAAAAGAAAAGAACCCAATTCGATTAATAATGAAACTGAACTTTATTCAATATAAAATATAAATATTATTTATGTAAAATTACGTAATTTTAAAGCAATTTACAATCTAATACTGATAAAACTGAATTATGAATTTAGGGAACAAACTATTAAAGAAACATAAAACACAAGCAATTCTTGACCTTAGGGACAAGATCACAGTATAGTATCTGTTCTAATGCTACAATTCACATTTTCTGTTCTCGGTCGATGGAGGAGAAATCCTTTATGACTGAGACAATTTTAATTTTTCGTTCCTATCTAGAGTGTCCCTTATTGGGGAGCTGGATTTTCACCCACAAGATTATATGTTGAAATATTTGAATAACTATTACTTTTAATACAGAAATTATATTTAAAGTTTTGGTTTTCTGTTCTTCTATGTTCATTTTTCCCCATATTTTTCATCAAAACGTGTAGCATATTTTCATCCGTTACATGGTTAGGAATCTTATACTCGGCTATAGTCTTCATTTTCATATCAGTGCAGAATATATGAATACGAAAATGAAGTTCACATAACTACTAGAAGACAATCATACCATAATGTGAACATTAATTAAAAACTAAGAAAATATAGAAAACATCTACGATATTAAATCAGGGGGGGGAATTTGGGAGGGGGGCATTATTATTATTATTATTATAATTATTATTATTTCACTCACTAGGATTTGTTTTACAGGCCATCATCAGTGATCGCTCACTGGCAGTAACCTGTGGTATTTGCTGGAGACGGCGTGACAACAAGTCTCCCCAGATTTCCAATGTTTTCCACCTCTTGAACACCCGTGCAGATGATTGCACGTTATCGCAAGAGCCGTTTGCCATTTATTTCTCGTTGGCATCGTCCATCGGTGTTTTCTGGGGGTTGGGTGACAAAATTCCTCTCCAAGGTACCAGATTTGAAATGCACACTTTCAGTGGAAATCTGGTTAGTACTCTCCCACCTCGGACTTTCCATCCTCCCTGACCCTTCGTAACTAGTTGGTGTGGCGCCTGTCGATGTCATCTACAATGTTTATTGGCACTTGGACCCTGGTTTATTGGAACGTGGACCCTGCGTAAACGGGTTTTCATTTAATGGCTGCTCCCTGAGGTTTTTATTATTATTATTTTATTCTTATATTATGTTTTCCACGCTAATATTTTTACTTTTTGTTACATTTATTTTTTCATACATATTCAAATAATGCTTTTGGCCCTTTTTTTGCCTCAAATATTACCTTCAAAAATTTTTCGCGATTAAATAAACCAACGAAAACCTTTTGCTTATGTGCTTTTTAGGAACAACTATAAAATTAAAACCCGTTTACGCAGGGTTCACGTTCCCCGTGAAGTACCTTTTTATAATAATAATAATAATAATAATAATAATAATAATAATAATAATAATAATAATAATAATGGTGCTTGTGTTTGTGCAGTGTACGCACCATGCTATATTTTAGATAGGATTTTCAAGTTACATTTTATGGTATCTATTTTTTAAATTAAATTGCTAGGTTAAAGTGCAGAATAATTAGAAAGCCCCTATTAAGAATGGCTTCCTAAATAACGTTATCATTTCATCACGGTACGTACACGGCACAGATATCAAACAATACTTATTTATAAGATAAACACAAGAAAATGTGTTAACTAAAATTTAATGTACTCTTTCTTTTTAGTTCATATCAAAACTTTAATTATAACTGATTAGTTATTGAATTTTTAAGATCAATTTGTGTTCGTATGTTTCGGAAGAGAATATTTCCTATTTCATTTCCTATTTCAGTCATGTAAATTATTTACAGATAAAATGTTATAAAACAAACAAACAAACAAAAGCTTTTAAGTTTTAAATATATTTCAAAGAAATAAATTACGCCCGGTGCTAAAATATTGAAATCATCAATTATTTTAGTTTTAAAAAAAAACTGTCGTGAAAAATGCTTCTCGCTTTAAAATATTTCGAACCACTTAATGAAAAGTTTTATTTATTATAAAAAACGGACTGAAAAATATTCTCATATAAAAAGTTGTTTGTTTTGCAGTTTAAAAAAATAAATAAAATTAAATATTCGACTTTCTTCGATAGATTTAAAAATTCAAAATCAATCAATTTACTGTTATATTTTGTTAGATTAAAATTATTACAATGTTCAATTATTATAATAATTGCAATTATCTAATTACCCAAACGGAGCATTGTGTTTTTTTCTTAAAGAGAATAAAAATACATGTACAATCTAAGGCAATGAAAAATATTTTTTGTGGTCACGTAGTTGAACACCGAAAACTTTCTTTACCTATAGGTTGATCTCGTAATGACGTCACACTGTTATTTTCACTGGCCTACTCTCTCAGTAACCGTGCCTGAACCCGCTAGATTACTCCGTTTTGTCATACGTCGATCTCCCCTACACCAAAGCCAGACTGATCGCCACCATCTGCCGAGTATTCGCCAAACTCCCGCCGTCGCTTCTGGAGAAGGCATGTTCGTAGTTCCGGACACATACCCAGGCGGTAATTCATACTGAAGGTAGCTACATTGATAAGAACTGATTAAAATAGATAAATAGACAGAAACAGAATAAAATAGATTAATAAATTTATATATATATATATATATATATATATATATATATAGATAGATAGATAGATAGATAGATAGATTGTAAGAAAAATGTGTATAACAAAACAAAAAAAAAAGCGTTAAAGAAGAGAAACCTGCAGAGATAGATCTACAAAGGAGCACATATGCCGACAACTACAAATATACTCCCTTATATAAAGCTTTTCAATCTTTTTCAAGTGTTATTATCAGTTGACATAAGAAACTTAGTCTTATGTCAAGTGATGTCCGTACTCTGAAACTTTTCAAAGCGGATTTCGCTGATGCATCAAAGCGAAGAGTCAATACACATGATTGGATGCAATTCAAGTTTGAAACTGATTGGCATTATTCTTTGCAGAAAATATAAAAAAGAACATTTGAAGACTATAGTCAAACTAGAGTTCTTCACAAAGATGTATAGTTCTTTTTTAAGCTGACATCTGCCAGATCTTTTGAATCAGCACATTTTTTATAAAAAATCGTCTTGAGCTCACAATTCTTCTGTTGTTGTTGTTGTAGTTGTTGCTGTTGTTGTTGTTGTTGTTTTGATTTCAGGGCGTGCCAGCAATCGATAGGTGTATGTAGTAGAGCTGACATATATTCAATGTAGCCGCATTCAGCCTCAATCACCGCCTCGATACGGGTCCATATCTGGGAATATACCTTTGTCACAAGCGCCGGCGGGAGTTCGGCGAATACTCGGTGGATGGCGGCGATCAGGGTGGCTTTGGTGTTGTGGGAGGTCATGTTGGTGATGTTCTCAGCGTATGACTAAAAGAAGTAGGGCAGCAGGTTCAGGTTGAGGTAGGAGGAGGCAGTGGGAAAAGAATACATAGCACTTCTTCTGAAGCCAAGCGTGGGCCTCTTTGAACTTGTGGGCCGGCGCCGAGTACTGCTGCCACACCAAGGGTCTGCCAGCAGCCACCTGATTGCAACAGGGGATCACCACACTCTTCATCACACCCAGGTACACTCTAGTGCTGACTGTCAAACAGACTTCGAAGATGGTCCTAGATATGACCTTAAACTATATCCGATGGTGAGGCCCCAGCTTGCGGGTTTTGGGGAGTGTGGAGTCACCCTTTAATTGCCATTTCTCCCAGACCCACTCTGACCCGGAGTGGTAGTATCTGTTAGGGTCCCAACTATGGGTTAAATAGAAACTGACTTGAAAAAAAAACCCCAAAAAACGAAATATATTCTATAGAAAAAAAAATTCTTCTAAATCACTGGATTCGGCATTAAATAACATGAAAAGGGTTGATATGCCGTAAAACAAAACCAACCAACCAACCAACCAGACTTCGAAGATGTGAGGTGGCATGATGTGGCCCTTGAAACCACACTAAGGACCATAACTGTGATCGAAAACGTCATTGAAATGCGCCCTCAAACGTTGATCCGCCCGGGTTTTCATTTTGAGGGTGCTGGCAATGGTCCTGTTGTCATAACTTGGCTCGCTATAGAGCATAAGTTGTACAGCGGCGCCTCTCCTATCTCGCTCGTTGAACAGTGTGTCACTTTCAGACATAATATAATGCCCCTATCGCTCTTGGGATTCGTACACAACTGGCCAACTAGTAGGTGGTCTGAAAAAGAAAAAAGAAAACCGTTTTTTATGAAACGGAAATGGAATCATGTTGTCTTTTTTATAGCGACAATTTTATTGTTTTTATCTGTATACAACCTAGAAATGTTTATTAATATGCGTTGCTAAACGAAATGAAAATGAAAAAAAAAAATTGAAAACGAAATAATTTCTTTTATGATAGTGGCCGCGTGAACGTTGTCACTATCTTCTTTGCAACTATTTTTTATTAGCCAAAAAAACAATAAATATATTAATTGAGGTATGTTTATGCATTTCAATATTTTAAACGAACATTCCATGAGTAGATTTTCTTTCCCCAAATTGTTCGTCTGTGGTAAGCAATACTGTGAGGCTGCTCCCTAGCTGACTATAACGTAGTCATTTTCAAATCCAATGTAAATAATTTCTCGTTGAGTTGTCCTGTTATATAATCAGGCTCAACTCAAATTCCACCATTTATGATCATGTTGTTTCACGATCTGCCAAACACTTAACCCTTATCCTAGAGTGGCCTTCGCGCCTTTATAAGCGGTGACCCCAAGTATATATATATATATATATATATATATATATATATATATATATATATATATATATATATATATATATATGAAGGATTTTAATAGCACTGGGGGAAATGCCATTATTGAAATTGAGGACTTTCTTTACGTTTAATCGATAAGAAATACTACAAAGTCTGAAAATCTAATCTCCAAAACCATACATATATATATATATATATATATATATATATATATATATATATATATATATATATATATATATATATATATATATACTAGCAGGGGTGCCCGGCATTGCTCGGGTGTTTGGAGGTGTATGCTGTGCAAAAAAAGCAAAAAAACAAAAAAAAATGGTTAAGTTTTAAAACTTTGACTCCTATTATGACCCCTTAAAATTTCTAGTTTCGGGCTCAAATCACTTCATTAAGTTAGATCCAGGTTCAAGGAATCTATATCCAAAATTTCAAGTGTCTAGACCCAAAATTGTCGGAGGAGTTTGGTAGAGTTCTTAAAGGTCAAATCGTTGAAATTTGACCACTTAACAGCCAAATTTCTGGCTGACACCCGTCACATCGATTTTCCCAAATCTCAGTACCCGGTATTTCAAATTTCGAGTCTATAGACTAAAAATTGACAGAGGTATTGCGTAGGGAAATGTACACAGACAGACAGACACACAGACACACTCAGACAGACAGACACGTTCACTTTTATATATATATATATATATATATATATATATATATATATATATATATATATATGTATATATAGTAAGTTATAAAATATATATGGCGATTAAGCTACACTGAATATTCCGCGTTTCATCCACTCTAGGACTCTTCAGGCTTATGCGAAGAGTCCAGTAGTGGATGAAACGCGGAATATTCAGTGTAGCTTAATCGCCATATATATTTTATAACTTACTAACTAGCTCTACCTACACATGGAGAACTTTTGAAGTAAATACTGAAAGTTTACGCATCAATTTATACTTTCGTATATTAATTTTATGTGAGTAAATGAAGTAGTTATATATATATATATATATATATATATATATATATATATATATATATATATATATATATTTCCCTTTGTCTATGCAAAAGCAGCAATGTAACTTGTTACTACTGTATGTATTAACCTCGTTATATTTCGTTGGTTACCCTACTTTTGAAAACATAGCAACTTCAAACACACACACACACACACACACACACACACACACACACACACACACACACATATATATATATATATATATATATAGAGAGAGAGAGAGAGAGAGAGAGAGAGGGAGAGAGAAAGAGAGAGAATGTTTATTGTACAAACATTATTGATTACATATCTGCGTACATGTTTCAGTGGAAATAATACTATATACTTGCTCTGCCCCCATTGAGCACACTTTAATAATCGCTCGGGTTTCAGTTTATCCATCAGTACAGTTTAAATCTCTACCTTTGTTTTTAAATTGACCCAGACTAAAAAAGTATTGTGTACATTACGTTTTTTACATTTTTATGTTTAGATACATTTTTCTGATTATGTTTTTTGTTACATTTTTATGTTTAGATGCATTTTTACTGATTACGGTTTTTGACATTTTTGTGTTTAGATGTATTTTTACTGATTACGTTTTTTACATTTTTATGTTTAGATGCATTTTTACTGATTACATTTTTCTTACATTTTTATGTTTAGATGCATCTTTACTGATTACATTTTTTTTTACATTTTTATGTTTAGATGTATTTTTACTGATTACGTTTTTTTACATTTTTATGTTTAGATGCATTTTTACTGATTACATTTTTTTACATTTTTATGTTTAGATGCATTTTTACTGATTATTTTTTTTACATTTTTATGTTTAGATGTATTTTTACTGATTACGTTTTTTACATTTTTATGTTTAGATGCATTTTTACTGATTACGGTTTTTTACATTTTTATGTTTAGATGCATTTTTACTGATTACGGTTTTTTACATTTTTATGTTTAGATGTATTTTTACTGATTACGGTTTTTTTACATTTTTATGCTTAGATGCATTTTTACTGATTACATTTTTTTAAATTTTTATGTTTAGATGCATTTTTACTGATTATGTTTTTTTTACATGTTTATGTTAAGATGCATTTTTACTGATTATGTTTTTTTTACATTTTTATGTTTAGATGCATTTTTACTGATTATGTTATTTTTACATTTTTATGTTTGGATGCGTTTTTGCTGATTACATTTTTTTTTACATTTTTATGTTTAGATGCATTTTTATTGATTTCGTTTTTTTTACATTTTTATGTTTAGATGCATTTTTACTGATTACATTTTTTTTACATTTTTATGTTTAGATGCATTTTTACTGATTACACTTTTTACATTTTAATGTTTAGATGCATTTTTACTGATAACTTTTTTACATTTTTATGTTTAGATGCATTTTTACTGATTACATTTTTTTTACATTTTTATGTTTAGATGCATTTTTACTGATTACATTTTTTTACATTTTTATGTTTAGATGCATTTTTATTGATTACATTTTTTACATTTTAATGTTTAGATGCATTTTTATTGATTTCGTTTTTTTTACATTTTTATGTTTAGATGCATTTTTATTGATTACATTTTTTTTTACATTTTTATGTTTAGATGCATTTTTACTGATTACATTTTTTTACATTTTTATGTTTAGATGCATTTTTATTGATTACATTTTTTACATTTTTATGTTTAGATGCATTTTTGTTGATTTCGTTTTTTTTACATTTTTATGTTTAGATGCATTTTTACTGATTACATTTTTTTTACATTTTTATGTTTAGATGCATTTTTACTGATTACATTTTTTACATTTTAATGTTTAGATGCATTTTTACTGATAACTTTTTTACATTTTTATGTTTAGATGCATTTTTACTGATTACATTTTTTTTACATTTTTATGTTTAGATGCATTTTTACTGATTACATTTTTTTACATTTTTATGTTTAGATGCATTTTTACTGATTACATTTTTTACATTTTAATGTTTAGATGCATTTTTACTGATTACATTTTTTTACATTTTTATGCTTAGATGCATTTTTACTGATCACATTTTTTTTACATTTTTATGTTTAGATGCATTTTTACTGATTACATTTTTTTAACATTTTTATGTTTAGATGCATTTTTACTGATTACATTTTTTTTACATTTTAATGTTTAGATGCATTTTTACTGATTACATTTTTTTTACATTTTTATGTTTAGATGCATTTTTACTGATTATATTTTTTTTACATTTTAATGTTTAGATGCATTTTTACTGATTACATTTTTTTTACATTTTTATGTTTAGATGCATTTTTACTGATTACGTTTTTTTTACATTTGTATGTTTAGATGCATTTTTACTGATTACATTTTTTACATTTTTATGTTTAGATGTATTTTTACTGATTACATTTTTTACATTTTTATGTTTAGATGTATTTTTACTGATTACGTTTTTTTTACATTTGTATGTTTAGATGCATTTTTACTGATTACATTTTTTACATTTTTATGTTTAGATGTATTTTTACTGATTACATTTTTTTTACATTTTTATGTTTAGATGCATTTTTACTGATTACATTTTTTTACATTTTAATGTTTAGATGCATTTTTACTGATTACATTTTTTACATTTTTATGTTTAGATGCATTTTTACTGATTATATTTTTTACATTTTTATGTTTCGATGCATTTTTACTGATTACATTTTTTTACATTTTAATGTTTATATGCATTTTTACTGATTACATTTTTTACATTTTTATGTTTAGATGCATTTTTACTGATTACATATTTTACATTTTTATGTTTCGATGCATTTTTACTGATTACATTTTTTTACATTTTTATGTTTAGATGCATTTTTACTGATTACGATTGTTTTTACATTTTTATGTTTAGATGCATGTTTACTGATTTCGTTTTTTTTACATTTTTATGTTTAGATGCATTTTTACTGATTACATTTTTTTTACATTTTTATGTTTAGATGCATTTTTACTGATTACGGTTTTTTTACATTTTTATGTTTAGATGCATTTTTACTGATTACGTTTGTTTACATTTTTATGTTTAGATGTATTTTTACTGATTTCATTTTTTACATTTTTATGTTTCGATGCATTTTTACTGATTATGTTATTTTTACATTTTTATGTTTAGATGCGTTTTTATTGATTACATTTTTTTTTACATTTTTATGTTTAGATGCATTTTTACTGATTTCGTTTTTTTTACATTTTTATGTTTAGATGCATTTTTACTGATTACATTTTTTTTACATTTTTATGTTTAGATGCATTTTTACTGATTACACTTTTTACATTTAAATGTTTAGATGCATTTTTACTGATAACTTTTTTACATTTTTATGTTTAGATGCATTTTTACTGATTACATTTTTTTTACATTTTTATGCTTAGATGTATTTTTATTGATTACGTTTTTTTACATTTTTATGTTTAGATGGATTTTTACTGATTACATTTTTTTTTAATTTTATGCTTAGATGCATTTTTACTGATTACATTTTTTACATTTTTATGTTTAGATGCATTTTTACTGATTACATTTTTTTTACATTTTTATGTTTAGATGTATTTTTACTGATTACGTTTCTTTTACATTTTTATGCTTAGATGTATTTTTATTGATTACGTTTCTTTTACATTTTTATGCTTAGATGCATTTTTACTGATTACATTTTTTTTACATTTTAATGTTTAGATGCAATTTTACTGATTACATTTTTTACATTTTTATGTTTAGATGTATTTTTACTGATTACATTTTTTACATTTTAATGTTTAGATGCATTTTTACTGATTACATTTTTTTTACATTGTTATGTTTAGATGCATTTTTACTGATTACATTTTTTTAGATTTTAATGTTTAGATGCATTTTTACTGATTACATTTTTTACATTTTTATGTTTAGATGCATTTTTACTGATTATATTTTTTACATTTTTATGTTTAGATGCAATTTTACTGATTACATTTTTTTACATTTTAATGTTTAGATGCAATTTTACTGATTACATTTTTTACATTTTTATGTTTAGATGCATTTTTACTGATTACATTTTTTACATTTTAATGTTTAGATGCATTATTACTGATTACGATTGTTTTTACATTTTTATGTTTAGATGCATTTTTACTGATTACGGTTTCTTACATTTTTATGTTTAGATGCATTTTTACTGATTACATTTTTTTTACATTTTTATGTTTAGATGCATTATTACTTATTACGGTTTTTTACATTTTTATGTTTAGATGCATTTTTACTGATTACATTTTTTACATTTTAATGTTTAGATGCATTATTACTGATTACATTTTTTTTACATTTTTATGTTTAGATGCATTATTACTGATTACATTTTTTTTACATTTTTATGTTTAGATGCATTTTTACTGATTACATTTTTTTACATTTTTATGTTTGGATGCATTATTTCTTATTACGGTTTATTTACATTTTTATGTTTAGATGCATTTTTACTGATTACGTTTCTTTACATTTTTATGTTTAGATGTATTTTTACTGATTTCATTTTTTACATTTTTATGTTTAGATGTATTTTTACTGATTACGTTTTTTTTACATTTTTATGTTTAGATGCATTTTTACTGATTACATTTTTTACATTTTTATGTTTAGATGTATTTTACTGATTACGTTTTTTTTACATTTTTATGTTTAGATGCATTTTTATTGATTACATTTTTTTAGATTTTAATGTTTAGATGCATTTTTACTGATTACATTTTTTACATTTTAATGTTTCGATGCATTTTTACTGATTACATTTTTTTTACATTTTAATGTTTAGATGCATTTTTATTGATTACATTTTTTTACATTTTAATGTTTAGATGCAATTTTGCTGATTACGTTTTTTTACATTTTAATGTTTAGATGCATTTTTACTGATTACATTGTTTACATTTTTATGTTTAGATGCATTTTTACTGATTATGTTTTTTACATTTTTATGTTTAGATGTATTTTTACTGATTACGTTTTTTTTTACATTTTTATGTTTAGATGCATTTTTACTGATTACGATTTTTTTACATTTTTATGTTTAGATGCATTTTTACTGATTACGTTTTTTACATTTTAATGTTTAGATGCATTCTTACTGATTACATTTTTTACATTTTTATGTTTAGATGCATTTTTACTGATTACATTTTTTACATTTTTATGTTTAGATGCATTTTTACTGATTATGTTTTTTATATTTTTATGTTTAGATGTATTTTTACTGATTACATTTTTTACATTTTTATGTTTAGATGCATTTGTACTGATTACGTTTTTTTACATTTTTATGTTTAGATGCATTTTTACTGATTACGTTTTTCTTACATTTTTATGTTTAGATGCATTTTTACTGATTACGTTTTTTTACATTTTTATGTTTAGATGCATTTTTACTGATTATGTTTTTTTACATTTTTATGCTTAGATGCAATTTTACTGATTACATTTTTTACATTTTAATGTCTAGATGCATTTTTGCTGATTACATTTTTTACATTTTTATGTTTAGATGCATTTTTACTGATTACATTTTTTACATTTTTATCTTTAGATGCAATTTTACTGATTACATTTTTTTACATTTTAATGTTTAGATGCATTTTTACTGATTACATTTTTTACATTTTTATGTTTAGATGCATTTTTACTGATTACATTTTTTACATTTTAATGTTTAGATGCATTTTTACTGATTACATTTTTTTACATTTTTATGTTTAGATGCATTTTTACTGATTACATTTTTTACATTTTTATGTTTAGATGCATTTTTACTGATTACATTTTTTTACATTTTTATGTTTAGATGCATTTTTACTGATTACATTTTTTACATTTTTATGTTTAGATGCATTTTTACTGATTACATTTTTTACATTTTTATGTTTAGATGCAATTTTACTGATTACATTTTTTTACATTTTTATGTTTAGATGCATTTTTACTGATTACATTTTTTACATTTTAATGTTTAGATGCATTTTTACTGATTACATTTTTTACATTTTTATGTTTAGATGCATTTTTACTGATTACATTTTTTACATTTTTATGTTTAGATGCATTTTTACTGATTTCGTTTTTTTTACATTTTTATGTTTAGATGCAATTTTACTGATTACATTTTTTACATTTTAATGTTTAGATGCATTTTTACTGATTATGTTTTTTTACATTTTTATGCTTAGATGCAATTTTACTGATTACATTTTTTACATTTTTATGTTTAGATGCAATTTTACTGATTACATTTTTTTACATTTTAATGTTTAGATGCATTTTTACTGATTACATTTTTTACATTTTAATGTTTAGATGCATTATTACTGATTACGATTGTTTTTACATTTTTATGTTTAGATGCATTTTTACTGATTACGGTTTCTTACATTTTTATGTTTAGATGCATTTTTACTGATTACATTTTTTTTACATTTTTATGTTTAGATGCATTATTACTTATTACGGTTTTTTTACATTTTTATGTTTAGATGCATTTTTACTGATTACATTTTTTACATTTTAATGTTTAGATGCATTATTACTGATTACATTTTTTTTACATTTTTATGTTTAGATGCATTATTACTGATTACATTTTTTTTACATTTTAATGTTTAGATGCATTTTTACTGATTACATTTTTTACATTTTTATGTTTGGATGCATTATTACTTATTACGGTTTATTTACATTTTTATGTTTAGATGCATTTTTACTGATTACGTTTCTTTACATTTTTATGTTTAGATGTATTTTTACTGATTTCATTTTTTACATTTTTATGTTTAGATGTATTTTTACTGATTACGTTTTTTTTACATTTTTATGTTTAGATGCATTTTTACTGATTACATTTTTTACATTTTTATGTTTAGATGTATTTTACTGATTACGTTTTTTTTACATTTTTATGTTTAGATGCATTTTTATTGATTACATTTTTTTAGATTTTAATGTTTAGATGCATTTTTACTGATTACATTTTTTACATTTTAATGTTTCGATGCATTTTTACTGATTACATTTTTTTTACATTTTAATGTTTAGATGCATTTTTATTGATTACATTTTTTTACATTTTAATGTTTGGATGCAATTTTGCTGATTACGTTTTTTTACATTTTAATGTTTAGATGCATTTTTACTGATTACATTGTTTACATTTTTATGTTTAGATGCATTTTTACTGATTATGTTTTTTACATTTTTATGTTTAGATGTATTTTTACTGATTACGTTTTTTTTTACATTTTTATGTTTAGATGCATTTTTACTGATTACGATTTTTTTACATTTTTATGTTTAGATGCATTTTTACTGATTACGTTTTTTACATTTTAATGTTTAGATGCATTCTTACTGATTACATTTTTTACATTTTTATGTTTAGATGCATTTTTACTGATTACATTTTTTACATTTTTATGTTTAGATGCATTTTTACTGATTATGTTTTTTATATTTTTATGTTTAGATGTATTTTTACTGATTACATTTTTTACATTTTTATGTTTAGATGCATTTGTACTGATTACGTTTTTTTACATTTTTATGTTTAGATGCATTTTTACTGATTACGTTTTTCTTACATTTTTATGTTTAGATGCATTTTTACTGATTACGTTTTTTTACATTTTTATGTTTAGATGCATTTTTACTGATTATGTTTTTTTACATTTTTATGCTTAGATGCAATTTTACTGATTACATTTTTTACATTTTAATGTCTAGATGCATTTTTGCTGATTACATTTTTTACATTTTTATGTTTAGATGCATTTTTACTGATTACATTTTTTACATTTTTATCTTTAGATGCAATTTTACTGATTACATTTATTTACATTTTAATGTTTAGATGCATTTTTACTGATTACATTTTTTACATTTTTATGTTTAGATGCATTTTTACTGATTACATTTTTTACATTTTAATGTTTAGATGCATTTTTACTGATTACATTTTTTTACATTTTTATGTTTAGATGCATTTTTACTGATTACATTTTTTACATTTTTATGTTTAGATGCATTTTTACTGATTACATTTTTTTACATTTTTATGTTTAGATGCATTTTTACTGATTACATTTTTTACATTTTTATGTTTAGATGCATTTTTACTGATTACATTTTTTACATTTTTATGTTTAGATGCAATTTTACTGATTACATTTTTTTACATTTTTATGTTTAGATGCATTTTTACTGATTACATTTTTTACATTTTAATGTTTAGATGCATTTTTACTGATTACATTTTTTACATTTTTATGTTTAGATGCATTTTTACTGATTACATTTTTTACATTTTTATGTTTAGATGCATTTTTACTGATTTCGTTTTTTTTACATTTTTATGTTTAGATGCAATTTTACTGATTACATTTTTTACATTTTAATGTTTAGATGCATTTTTACTGATTATGTTTTTTTACATTTTTATGCTTAGATGCAATTTTACTGATTACATTTTTTACATTTTTATGTTTAGATGCAATTTTACTGATTACATTTTTTTACATTTTAATGTTTAGATGCATTTTTACTGATTACATTGTTTACATTTTTATGTTTAGATGCATTTTTACTGATTACATTTTTTACATTTTAATGTTTAGATGCATTTTTACTGATTACATTTTTATGTTTAGATGCATTTTTACTGATTTCGTTTTTTTTACATTTTTATGTTTAGATGCATTTTTACTGATTACATTTTTTTACATTTTTATGTTTAGATGCATTTTTACTGATTGCATTTTTTTTACATTTTTATGTTTAGATGCATTTTTACTGATTACATTTTTTACATTTTTATGCTTAGATGCATTTTTACTGATTGCATTTTTTTTACATTTTTATGTTTAGATGCATTTATACTGATTACATTTTTTTTACATTTTTATGTTTAGATGCATTTTTACTGATTTCGTTTTTTTTACATTTTTATGTTTAGATGCATTTTTACTGATTACATTTTTTTTACATTTTTATGTTTAGATGCATTTTTACTGATTACGGTTTTTTTACATTTTTATGTTTAGATGCATTTTTACTGATTACGTTTCTTTACATTTTTATGTTTAGATGTATTTTTACTGATTTCATTTTTTACATTTTTATGTTTAGATGCATTTTTACTGATTACATTTTTTTTACATTTTTATGTTTGGATGCATTTTTACTGATTACACTTTTTACATTTTAATGTTTAGATGCATTTTTACTTATAACTTTTTTTACATTTTTATGTTTAGATGCATTTTTACTGATTACATTTTTTTTACATTTTTATGCTTGGATGTATTTTTATTGATCACGTTTTTTTACATTTTTATGTTTAGATGCATTTTTACTGATTACATTTATTTTTAATTTTATGCTTAGATGCATTTTTACTGATTACGTTTTTTTTACATTTTTATGTTTAGATGCATTTTTACTGATTACATTTTTTTTACATTTTTATGTTTAGATGTATTTTTACTGATTACGTTTCTTTTACATTTTTATGTATAGATGTATTTTTATTGATTACGTTTCTTTTACATTTTTATGCTTAGATGCATTTTTACTGATTACATTTTTTTACATTTTAATGTTTAGATGCAATTTTACTGATTACATTTTTTACATTTTTATGTTTAGATGTATTTTTACTGATTACATTTTTTACATTTTTATGTTTAGATGCATTTTTACTGATTACATTTTTTTTACATTTTTATGTTTCGATGCATTTTTACTGATTACATTTTTTTAGATTTTAATGTTTAGATGCATTTTTACTGATTACATTTTTTACATTTTTATGTTTAGATGCATTTTTACTGATTATATTTTTTACATTTTTATGTTTAGATGCAATTTTACTGATTACATTTTTTTACATTTTAATGTTTAGATGCAATTTTACTGATTACATATTTTACATTTTTATGTTTAGATGCATTTTTACTGATTACATTTTTTACATTTTAATGTTTAGATGCATTATTACTGATTACGATTGTTTTTACATTTTTATGTTTAGATGCATTTTTACTGATTACGGTTTTTTACATTTTTATGTTTAGATGCATTTTTACTGATTACATTTTTTTTACATTTTTATGTTTGGATGCATTATTACTTATTACGGTTTTTTTACATTTTTATGTTTAGATGCATTTTTACTGATTACGTTTCTTTACATTTTTATGTTTAGATGTATTTTTACTGATTTCATTTTTTACATTTTTATGTTTAGATGTATTTTTACTGATTACGTTTTTTTTACATTTTTATGTTTAGATGCATTTTTACTGATTACATTTTTTACATTTTTATGTTTAGATGTATTTTTACTGATTACGTTTTTTTTACATTTTTATGTTTAGATGCTTTTTTATTGATTACATTTTTTACATTTTAATGTTTCGATGCATTTTTACTGATTACATTTTTTTTACATTTTAATGTTTAGATGCATTTTTATTGATTACATTTTTTTACATTTTAATGTTTAGATGCAATTTTGCTGATTACGTTTTTTTACATTTTAATGTTTAGATGCATTTTTACTGATTACATTTTTTACATTTTTATGTTTAGATGCATTTTTACTGATTATGTTTTTTACATTTTTATGTTTAGATGTATTTTTACTGATTACGTTTTTTTTTACATTTTTATGTTTAGATGTATTTTTACTGATTACATTTTTTACATTTTTATGTTTAGATGCATTTTTACTGATTATGTTTTTTATATTTTTATGTTTAGATGTATTTTTACTGATTACATTTTTTACATTTTTATGTTTAGATGCATTTGTACTGATTACGTTTTTTTACATTTTTATGTTTAGATGCATTTTTACTGATTACGTTTTTCTTACATTTTTATGTTTAGATGCATTTTTACTGATTACGTTTTTTTACATTTTTATGTTTAGATGCATTTTTACTGATTATGTTTTTTTACATTTTTATGCTTAGATGCAATTTTACTGATTACATTTTTTACATTTTAATGTCTAGATGCATTTTTGCTGATTACATTTTTTACATTTTTATGTTTAGATGCATTTTTACTGATTACATTTTTTACATTTTTATCTTTAGATGCAATTTTACTGATTACATTTTTTTACATTTTAATGTTTAGATGCATTTTTACTGATTACATTTTTTACATTTTTATGTTTAGATGCATTTTTACTGATTACATTTTTTACATTTTAATGTTTAGATGCATTTTTACTGATTACATTTTTTTACATTTTTATGTTTAGATGCATTTTTACTGATTTCGTTTTTTTTACATTTTTATGTTTAGATACAATTTTACTGATTACATTTTTTACATTTTAATGTTTAGATGCATTTTTACTGATTATGTTTTTTTACATTTTTATGCTTAGATGCAATTTTACTGATTACATTTTTTACATTTTTATGTTTAGATGCATTTTTACTGATTACATTTTTTTACATTTTAATGTTTAGATGCATTTTTACTGATTACATTTTTTACATTTTTATGTTTAGATGCATTTTTACTGATTACATTTTTTACATTTTAATGTTTAGATGCATTTTTACTGATTACATTTTTATGTTTAGATGCATTTTTACTGATTTCGTTTTTTTTACATTTTTATGTTTAGATGCATTTTTACTGAATACATTTTTTTACATTTTTATGTTTAGATGCATTTTTACTGATTGCATTTTTTTTACATTTTTATGTTTAGATGCATTTTTACTGATTACATTTTTTACATTTTAATGTTTAGATGCATTTTTACTGATTGCATTTTTTTTACATTTTTATGTTTAGATGCATTTTTACTGATTACATTTTTTTTACATTTTTATGTTTAGATGCATTTTTACTGATTTCGTTTTTTTTACATTTTTATGTTTAGATGCATTTTTACTGATTACATTTTTTTTACATTTTTATGTTTAGATGCATTTTTACTGATTACGGTTTTTTTACATTTTTATGTTTAGATGCATTTTTACTGATTACGTTTCTTTACATTTTTATGTTTAGATGTATTTTTACTGATTTCATTTTTTACATTTTTATGTTTAGATGCATTTTTACTGATTGCATTTTTTTTACATTTTTATGTTTAGATGCATTTTTACTGATTACATTTTTTTACATTTTTATGTTTAGATGCATTTTTACTGATTGCATTTTTTTTACATTTTTATGTTTAGATGCATTTTTACTGATTACATTTTTTTACATTTTTATGTTTAGATGCATTTTTACTGATTGCATTTTTTTTACATTTTTATGTTTAGATGCATTTTTACTGATTACATTTTTTTTACATTTTTATGTTTAGATGCATTTTAACTGATTTCGTTTTTTTTACATTTTTATGTTTAGATGCATTTTTACTGATTACATTTTTTTTACATTTTTATGTTTAGATGCATTTTTACTGATTACGGTTTTTTTACATTTTTATGTTTAGATGCATTTTTACTGATTACGTTTCTTTACATTTTTATGTTTAGATGTTTTTTTACTGATTTCATTTTTTACATTTTTATGTTTAGATGTATTTTTACTGATTACGTTTTTTTACATTTTCATGTTTAGATGCATTTTTACTGATTACGTTTTTTTACATTTTTATGTTTAGATGCATTTTTACTGATTATGTTTTTTTACATTTTTATGCTTAGATGCAATTTTACTGATTACATTTTTTACATTTTAATGTTTAGATGCATTTTTACTGATTACATTTTTTACATTTTTATGTTTAGATGCATTTTTACTGATTACATTTTTTTACATTTTTATGTTTAGATGCAATTTTACTGATTACATTTTTTTACATTTTAATGTTTAGATGCATTTTTACTGATTACATTTTTTACATTTTTATGTTTAGATGCATTTTTACTGATTACATTTTTTACATTTTAATGTTTAGATGCATTTTTACTGATTACGATTGTTGTTACATTTTTATGTTTAGATGCATTTTTACTGATTACATTTTTTTTACATTTTTATGTTTAGATGCATTTTTACTGATTACATTTTATTTACATTTTTATGTTTAGATGCATTTTTACTGATTACGGTTTTTTTACATTTTTATGTTTAGATGCATTTTTACTGATTACGTTTCTTTACATTTTTATGTTTAGATGTATTTTTACTAATTTCATTTTTTACATTTTTATGTTTAGATGTATTTTTACTGATTACGTTTTTTTACATTTTTATGTTTAGAAGCATTTCTACTGATTACATTTTTTACATTTTTATGTTTAGATGTATTTTTACTGATTACGTTTTTCTTGCATTTTTATGTTTAGATGCATTTTTAATGATTACATTTTTTTAGATTTTTATGTTTAGATGCATTTTTATTGATTACATTTTTTACATTTTAATGTTTCGATGCATTTTTACTGATTACATTTTTTTACATTTTTATGTTTAGATGCATTTTTACTGATTACATTTTTTTACATTTTAATGTTTAGATGCATTTTTATTGATTACATTTTTTTACATTTTAATGTTTCGATGCATTTTTACTGATTACATTTTTTTTACATTTTTATGTTTAGATGCATTTTTACTGATTACATTTTTTTTACATTTTTATGTTTAGATGCATTTTTACTGATTACGGTTTTTTTACATTTTTATGTTTAGATGCATTTTTACTGATTACGTTTCTTTACATTTTTATGTTTAGATGTATTTTTACTAATTTCATTTTTTACATTTTTATGTTTAGATGTATTTTTACTGATTACGTTTTTTTACATTTTTATGTTTAGAAGCATTTCTACTGATTACATTTTTTACATTTTTATGTTTAGATGTATTTTTACTGATTACGTTTTTCTTGCATTTTTATGTTTAGATGCATTTTTAATGATTACATTTTTTTAGATTTTTATGTTTAGATGCATTTTTATTGATTACATTTTTTACATTTTAATGTTTCGATGCATTTTTACTGATTACATTTTTTTACATTTTTATGTTTAGATGCATTTTTACTGATTACATTTTTTTACATTTTAATGTTTAGATGCATTTTTATTGATTACATTTTTTTACATTTTAATGTTTCGATGCATTTTTACTGATTACATTTTTTTTACATTTTTATGTTTAGATGCATTTTTACTGATTACATTTTTTTGTTTAGATGCATTTTTACTGATTACATTTTTTTACATTTTAATGTTTAGATGCATTTTCACTGATTACATTTTTTTTACATTTTTATGTTTAGATGCATTTTTACTGATTATATTTTTTTTACATTTCCATGGTTAGATGCATTTTTACTAATTACATTTTTTTTACAGAACGATAAAATTCAAATTTGCTTCATTACAACCCTACTAACATGGAAGTGCCTGGCAATCATTTGAGGCCTATAATGCTTTATGAATTAAAGAAAAAATAACTCATCAGCCGCAGCGGCTAGAAATATTCGTCCAGTTTATGGAAAGGAATCTGTGAATGAAATAACTTGCAGAAGATGGTTTGCGAAATTCAGAAGTGGAGAGTTCACTCTTGGAGATGAAGATAGAACCGGACGTCCAGTTGAGCTTGATGATAAGTTTCTTGAAGCAGCTCTTGAAGAAAATCCTGCTTTATCAGTTGAGGAATTAGTAATAAAACTGAGTTCAAACCATACAACGGTTCATCGTCATCTTCAATAACTTGGAAAATTTTCTAAACTTGGAAAATGAGTACCTCATGAATTGTCTGAAGACAATCTCAAATCCCGAGTTTACATCTGCTCTTCTCTCCATTCTCGCCAAATTGTTTCGCCTTTTTTTAGATAGATTTTAGACTAGTGACGAAAATGGATCATTTATCGAAATGTTAAGCATCGTGAACAATAGCTTGGTAAAGAGGAAATACCTCAGCCGAAAAGAGAACTTCATGGGAATAAGGTTCTCCTTTCAATATGGTGGGATTGCCAAGGAATAATCCACCTTGAATTATTACCATCTAATGCAACAATTAATTCTCAAATCTACTGTCAGAAATTAGAGCATTTGAACCAAGCTTTGAGGGGGAAAAAAGGCCTGCCCTAGTAAATCGAAAAAAGGTGATGTTTCATCGGGACAATGCACGACCAACACAGCAAGAATCACTTCATAAAAGATCGAAAAATTTGGTTGGGAGAAAATTCCTCATCCACCCTATTCTCCTGACCTTGCTTCTTCAGATTACCATTTGTTTCGTAGCTTACAGAATCATTTGGAAGGAAAAGCTTTTGTAACGCAGAAAGATGTTTACACTGACATTTGTGAGTTCTTCGAATCAAATCCAAATGGATTTTACAGTGATGAAATTAATAAGCTTGTTAATAGATGGAAGGAAGTTATAGAAATCAAAAAAGTATATTAATGATTGAATCTTGAATAAAATGTAACATTTGGTCACTTCTTTTCTGTATTCATAAATTCAGACAGAACTTATGGGAAAACCTGATTATATATATATATATATATATATATATATATAAAACCAAACTATACAACCATTATATATATATATATATATAATTCAAGAAAAAATAATTTCAATTTACAAATTCAATAATTACGTAAAGTTAAAGCAAGTCTAAATATTAATGTAAATATTTAGATGACAATCCCAACCAGATGACAAAAGTTAATATTCAAGATAGAATAATAATATGAGAAAAATTGAATTTAAATTCTGTAAATTAAAGTTCCAACAAATTTATTTTTCAATAAAGAATAAACACAAAAGACAAAAAACAACATTTTCCTTATTCCATGGCGTTGCAATGGATGACGTAATTAGAACAAACTGGTATTCATAGACAGTCTATAAATTTTGCTAGTTAGCATGAATTGAAAAGAAATTGTATTTGTGTAAAATCTGATAAAATGCAGAAAAAAACAAAACAAAACAAAAAAATAAATAAATTTGTTGTAAATTTTAGTTTGCAGAATTTAAATCAAATTTTTTTCATCTATAATGATTGTTGGTTCGCTGTTTTTGTTTTACGGCATATCAACCCTTTTCAGGTTATTTAATGCTGAGTCCAAAGATTTTGAAGAAAGATTTTTAAATAGAATATATTTGTTATTTTCAAGTCGGTTTCTATTTAACCCATAGTTGGGACACTAACAGGTACTACCACTCCGGGTCAGAGTGGAACTGGGAGCAATGGGAATTAAAGGATGGCTCCACCCTCTCCAAAACCCGCAAGCTCGGGCCTCATCATCGGATATAGTTTAAGGTCATATCCAGGACCATCAATAATGATTGTAGAGATTGGTTTCCTAGATAAAAAAGGCGTGATTATTAAAGAGTGCTAAACGGAAGATAGAGCTGGTAGATAGTCTGTTTATTATACAAACATTATTGATTACATATATGCGTACATGTTTCAGTGAAATCCCAATTCAAGGAATTTACTTTATTAGATGAAAAAAAAAGGAACGATATTGTATTCGTTTTTTATAAGATATTCGGGTGTAGTTTACGCACTGGAAGAAAGTGAGATGTATATATTGTGAATATGAGCTGTAGAGGTTTTGGAGAAGTGTGTGGTGAAAGAAGGGAGTAGGGGTTGGGGGTGAAGGAAGAAGAGGGCGTACACTTAGAAGAGGAGGAAGAACAAGGGCCTACTTTGAAGGGGATTACAGGCCAAACACCATCAAGTATGTGAAATATTTTTCCTGGCCTAAGATCGGACTTTTAAGACAGGCCTCTTATATATACATATACACACATATATATATATATATATATATATATATATATATATGGTAATTAGTAAAAAGTGAAAAAAGTGCTCAATACTATTGCAGAGCAAATATGTGTTTTATTTTTTTATTACAATATTGTCTGTTTAGCTACATATGTTCAGATGTTGGACCATGTTTACGATCCAACAGCCTCGTCAAGCCTCGCAGAAGTGGTTGTTAGTTATTTTTTTCCAATAACTAACAAACACTTCTGCGAGGCCTGACGAGACTGTTGGGTCGTAAACATGGTCCAACATCTGAAACATATGTAGTCAAACAGACAAAACGGTAATAAAAAATAAAACATATATATATATATATATATGGTAAAACTGGTAATTAGTAAAAACCTGAAGAGAGTGCTCAATACTATTGCAGAGAAAATGTGCGTTTTATTTTTTATTACTGTTTTAATATATATACTAATTACTACTAAAACCCCTTACATTTATATGGGTGTACATCTGTTGCAATTTATATATATATATATATATATATATATATATGTGTGTGTGTGTGTGTGTGTTGTGTGTCTGTGTGCTTTTATATGGATGTACCAGAAATACTATTATCTCTGACGCACCTACTTACTTGCCTGTATGCGTGCATGTATCTTCATGTGTATGTGTATGTGCGAGCATGATTGGATCTATGTATATATCCCTATGTGTGTTTATGTATATCTTTCGATATACACGTGCATGGATGTATGTGCTCATGGGTCGTTTGTATATACATGGATATATATTTGTATATCTATCTGCCTGCGCATGTATGTGTATGCGTGCATCTGGATGCTAGTGTTTGTATGTATATTTGTATCTATATATATGCATGCAGACGTAGTATATCTGGACTTATATGCATGTATGTGTCTGTATATGTATATGTGCCTATATCCACAATGCAATTGACACTGAAAATAAAGTTAAGCATAACCACTGCTCAAAGAACCATGTTAGGAGCCCACCCCCTGTATATATATGAACTTAATAGTTAACCTTTAAACCTTTATAGCCCATTTAAATTTTTTATTCCTAGACACTATGAATTAATCCCTATCCAATAAGCAAAACAAATCAATACAGAGCCCTAAAAATTAAACCAGCAACATGTATTTTGAACATATCTCACAGTACATCTACCTACCTCGCATTATTAACTACACCCGCTTATTTATTTATCCTTTATTTGTTTATTTATTTATCTACTCTAACTTTACTTTACTTACTTAGCATAAACATACACATCTCTATGTATATATATGTCCATATATGTGTGTATATTTATATTTTTATGAATAGATATATTTGTATGATTGTACTACGTGTATATGTGTGCATGTGTGTATGCGCGTATGTATGTATGTGTATGTACATCTACATCTCACTGAGGATCCGTACATGTATCTTCATTTGTATATATATAATTGGATATATATATATGTATATATATATATATATATATATATATATATATATCCTTAGCGTGCTTATTTATATGTTTCTATGTGCGCGTGAATGAATGTATGTGCTCATAGTGCGTGTGTATATGCATGGCTGGGTATTCGTATATCTATATATATATGTGCACACGTATGTGTTTGCATCCATCTGAATGTTAATGTATAATTATGTGCGTGTATCTACGAGTATGTATGGCTGAACGTATGTATACGGATACAGTTGTATCTGAGTTTATATGCATATATGTGTTCATATGTGTGTATGTGCCTGTATCAGCGATGCACTGAAAACACTGAAAATAAAGTTAACATAACCACTGCCCAAAGCACGATCTTAGGGGCTAACCCCATATATATGTGAAATTAACGATGCGTCTACCTAACCTCGCATTATTAACTACACCCATGTATTTACTTATTTGTTTATTATTATTTATTATTATTTATTTATCCTAACTTTACTTTATTTACTTGGTATAAATATATGCATGTCTGTATATATATATATATATATATATATATATATATGCCCAAAGCACCATGTTAGAGGCCTACCCCGTATATATGTGAACTTAGCGATGCGTCTATCTAACCCCGCATTATTAACTACACCCATGTATTTACTTATTTGCTTACTTATTATTACTTATTTACCCTAACTTTAACTTGTTTACTTAGTATGAAAATATATACATGTCTGTGTATGCATATATATATGCATATGTGTGTGTATATGTGTGTGTATGTCTATATATGTCTGTATATTTTTATTTTTTATTAATATCTATATTTATGTGATTGTATATACGTGTATAGGGGTAGATGCGTATGTATGTGTATGTCTGTCTGTATGTATGTATATGTATGTATGTATATGTAAATCTACTTCTTACTGGAGATCTATGCCTCCACTTATATGCCTATAGGTAGTTGTGTGCATATATATATGTATATATATATTTGTGAGTGTATATATGTGCATTAGAGTTGCGTGTATGTGTATGTATGTCTGCATATGGATCCATGTATGTATGCATATACATTGTTTATATATATGTGTACGAGTTCGTATGTGTCTGTATATGGATCTGTAGAAATGTACATATATATGTATATGTATTTATGCGTATTTGCGCGTGCGTTGATGTATGTATTATAAAAAAAACAACCTACTGTAAACTGAAATTGACAAGTCGACGTATAGCGACTACGAAAATTTTAAATGAACCCTGTACCTGTCAAAAGACATGACATCTACACTAACCCTTCCCCCCTCTCTCTCCCTCTCGCTATCCCTCTCTTTCCCTATCGCTCTCTTTCTCTCTCTCTCTCTCATCTACTTAATATATCTTACGGAATAAGCAAAAGGCAGTTAAAATTTAAAACCTAAAAATTGAAACTTTCCCCCTCCCCACCTTACCCCCCTCCCTTTTTCCTGTTCTTTACCATCCTCTCTCCACCCCCCCCTCCCTATATCCATATATCTCCACCCACGCCTACCTGAATCTGCTACCCCCCCCACACACAATACAATCTTATGTATCTTAACCCTCAAAACTGAAATATTGTCAATACCCGTCTCCCTCCCCCCTTATATTCTCCTACATCACCCCCTTTTTCGTATTTCTTCTAAAACACTTCTTCCTAATACTAACAACCACTTGTGTAAGGTCTGACGAGGCTGTTAGATCGTAAACATGGTCCAACATCTGAAACATATGTAACCAAACAGATAAAACGGTAATAAAATAATAATAATAATAATAATAATAATAATAATAATAATATATATATATATATATATATATATATATATATATATATATATATATATATATATATATATATATACATATTCTAGCTGTATGGATTGGGGCATTATCATCTTGAAACATGGTGTTCCCCTCCGGAAACAGTTCTTGGACCATAGGATGAACTTGGTCACTCCAAATTACTAAATAGTTTCGACTGTTAATTCTTCCATGAACAGTAATCACTGGTTCAGCAAACTTGCAACCCTAAATCATTATGCTTTACGGTTAGGAGAAGGCAGGCTGGATAAAATGCTTCTTTCTGCTGTCTCCAACGGTCGGAAATAAGGAAAATTATAATTCGTCAGAGAAAGTCACATTTTTATACTGCTCGAGGGATCAATTTGGGAGATTTTTACACCACTCTAATCGCTTTGAAACATTTGTCTTTGAGAGCAGAGGTTTTCTTATTGCAGCTCTTCCATAAAATCCAGATTTGTACATCTCTCGACGAACAGTTTTTTTTGTGGAAACTGGGTCCTGTAAATTTTTACTATGATTTAAGAGCCGTGGTCTTGCGACCTTCTCTAACAATCCGTTTAAGAGTCCGACGGGCTCTTTCAAACAACTTCATCCTTCGACCGAACCTGTGCTTTTCTGAGGACGTTTCTCCTCTTTTAAAAGCAATCATTACTTTTGAGACAGTGCTTCTTGAAACGCTAAGCATTCGTGCAGTTTCTGTTACACTAGCACCTGCCATAGGAGTACCAACAATTTACAAGAATTTTCGAAAATCTGTAAGGTTTGCGATTTTTATAGGAAAAGCTTTTGATATCTTAAAACATCCGTAAAATAAATTTATTTTAATTCCGCATATCATATGACATTAATAATAAACAAAAAAGCGTTTAAATATGTCAAGATTTGATTGTTTAAGACACGTTTAAAGATTGGTGCTAAAAATGTTAGGTGTTTCTCTTAATTTGTCCAACCCCTATATATATATATATATATATATATATATATATATATATATATATATTCACCTATTATCTCTTTTTTAAAAGATCTAATCGTCCAATCGTCGAAGACAATATTCAAGCAATCAAGCCAGCACGTTTATATATACAGTGGCTCCTTTACAGACAAGCTGTTCTAGTTACGAGAAATTCGAGATACGAGATGTCTTCAGAACAAAATCCTGCCCTACATACAAACGAAAATATAAGTTACGAGTGTCCAGATTCTACCGCTAGGTGGTTGTGTGTGTCTTGTTTGACTACGTCTCTTTAACATCTCGTCTTACTGTGACGCCTTTTAACTGTTATTTTTATTATTGTTCATTCTTTGATTCTTCACATCCTATTAATTAGCCAGTGCTCTATAACTTAATATGAACTTAACGTCAACGCGATTTACGACCTCTATCGCTAAGTACCTTCTCTCCGAGTGTAACGCGCTTCTGCTTGTTTTCTTCTCTGCTATAACTTGGTATGTATATTTTATGTCTCAGTTCTGTTTATTTGAGTTTATTTCGTTGGGTTCTTTGCCTTTGCCTTCTTTACTGAGAAGATTACTCTCCTATTTGTGGGGAGCCACGTGTAAAATTTTCTTCTAATCTTAATTTTCCGTTTTAAGCCAAACGGTCGTTGCGGGATTTCTTGTGCCTTCTAGTTTCTTCCTTTATTCACCTTTATTTCTCTCTTTCTACCTTCTCGTATTTCCTCTCATTAGAACTGACAACAAAGAAGTTGGAGGAACAACAGACAGTGCAACAGACGGGGGTGTTGCAACAGATTATCAAGAAGAAGGAGGATTAGCCGGAGCTGGTGACATCTACAAAGGAGATTTGAGACGTGTTGGCTTAGTGGGAGGAAATTGCCACTTTTGTTGAAAAGAAACACCCAGAAAAAAATGGCCATTGGTCATGCTATAGCACTTTTTAATGACACTTGTCTTACGCATTTCCGTAACATTTTGAAAGGGAGGCTGAGACAAACATCTTTGGATAGGTTTTTGTTTAAAATGACTGTAGAGAGTGAAAGTGTTGCGAGTCCAACTAAAATGGCAAAAGAAAATGAGGAAAATAAAAACCGATAATGTTAAAAAACAAAGAATAACAAAAACAAAGAATTAAAAAACAAAATTATTGCAGTACAAACAATGTAGGTTAAGTTCATTTAAAGTTAATTTTAATTTAAAGTGTAAGTATGGACATATCGTAAACATTGCGCTCCTCACTCTCTTCCTTGCTATTCCACAACCACGCATTCACATTCGCTAGCTTTCGTCCCTTCTTTCTTTTTATTTACGTAATTACGTCTTTTATTTGAGTTTTTATTTAGTCAATTTAAGAAGTTTTAATATTTTTTATGAATTGTTGACAATACGTATGATACTGATCACAAACAAGAAAATATTATTTCAAAGCAAAGCGTACAAAGAGTACATTGAAAAATGCGAGCATGAAAAGTATTGTGGTTAGGATAAAACTCAGAAAACTGAACGGATTTGTTGAAACAAAACTGGAAACACACACACACACACACACACACACACACACACATATATATATATATATATATATATATATATATAGTAAGTTATAAAATATATATGGTGGTTTCATCCACTCTAGGATTCTTCAGGTTTATGCGAGAATTTATAACTTACTAACTAGCTCTATCTACGTATTCAGCACTGTTGAAATAAATACTTAAAGTTTACGCATAAATTTATACTTTCGTATATTAATTTTATGTGAGTAAATGAAGTATTCAATTCCTTTGACGGATTGATTGTTGCTATTTTTTCTGATGAGTTAAGGGCATAATAGATTCACTGATTGATATAATAAAGTGATTGATTTTGCGCTACGAAACATATACTATCAAGAATTGTATATGTCAACTGAATTAAAGGAATAAATTATAAGATGGTCAACATCATGAATCAATATTTTCAAGCATTCATAAACTACATTTACCATCCCAATGACTGCATTGACGATGATACTTACGACTTTTACAAGGCGAAACATTAAAAGATACACCTGCTTTACTTAAAAAAAAATGTTAGGTTTATTTTTGGTGTCTTTAAAAAAAAAAACACCCACTATTTTTGCTGATGAGGAGACTTGGTTTCCAAAAACTATATCATAAAATTATTGTCCAAGACTTATTGTCTATCTCAATAAAAACATCGTTTCCGAAACGATCGTACAATTTATTGATTTTGTTTGTTCTTCCTTGTGAAACCGATTTTTAATTTTAATAAAAAAATTATCGATCATCAATATTAAAATAGCTCAAGGATATATATATGCCTATCGAGCTTATTGTATGTTAGCATTACAACGAGCACTGGTGTCTTTTATTTTAATTGTATTAATGCATTTACTAATGCATTAAAATATACTCTGCTCTTTAGACTGTTGTTCTAATCCCCTTAATCTATATATATATATATATATATATATATATATATATATATATATGTGTGTGTGTGTGTGTGTGTGTGTGTGTGTGTGTGTTGAGAAGTCTCCTCACACACATTCTCACTTTTATAGATTCATAGATAAGATTAATCCTTCTCATTTTTGCCCATGGAATGAAATTTTCATGCGTGATTATTCTTACTATTATCGGTTATTATTAATACTAAGCCAGATTTCTTTGTTCATTGAATTAAATTTACATACGTGCTTATTAATTACTTTTTATTATTATCAGTTATTATTAAAATCGTCTTTATCCATAGAATTGAATTTGAATACGTGTTTATTCGTACATTTCTTCGTTATTATCGTCAGCTTTCTGTCTTTGTCCATTGAATTAAATTTGCATGCCTGATTATTGTTACTTTATTTATTATTGGTTATTATTAAGATTAAGCTTCTTGTCTTTGCATATTGAATTAAATTTGCATATGGTTTGATTCATACCTTTCTTTATCATTAGTACGCCTCCTAATTTGCCCATAAAATAAAATTAAATCCAGGATTTGTTCAATTAGTCAGACGCACACACGTTTACCTATATCCACTTTTGATTTCTGTCTTTCTTTCTATTTTCTTTACGAGTGGGAGCACCCGGTCTTGCCCGGCCTTGTCCAGCCTTGCCCGGTCGTAAAATACGCTTAAATATATTTTAATTCGTGCAGATTTCGTATTTATTATTTGCCAATTCTCTATTGAATATTATATTTTACCTAATATATAGTACTGATTTCAAAAGTTAAAAAAAAATAAATAAGACTTGGGTGTCATCGGCTAGAATCGAAACCAGAACATTTAGCGCTCAGGCCGCGTTCCCTACCGTTTGAGTTATCGAAAGATGAATGCAAAAAAAAATTAAAATAAAACTACTTCAAACTAACTTTGCACTCAAGTAATAGAAATATGTGAGCAAGTTTAAATGAACAGTTACCATTTCAACTTGCCGACATTTTTTACGTGTTATTCATCCATCCAAACAAAGATTTCACTCGTTATAAGCCATCTGTAGCGCATGATTAATATTTCCTGTCAATTACAGTGCTGTATGACCTGTGGTTTCAGAATTTATCGATTAAATTTTTTCACCCAGCCTCGCATCTAGTTTAAGAGTTTATCGGTTAAATATTTACACACAGCCACACATACATCTATTATTTTCTTTATATAGATTTTAAAATGCTATTCACTTCGTCTGACTAATATCTGTTACTGCTAACGAGTGTCATCAACCAACCCTTAAAAATAGAGGCGGAGAAATGGTGGTGCCAGTCGACAGGCATCTCCAAGTGCTTCTGAGTTCTTGTTGTTTAGTAATGAAATAACGAGTCGAAACACGTGCTTCGTGGGTATAAATAGAACACGAAAGTAGGACAAGCAAGTACTGATGGACGCGTCCATGCCGTACACACACGCATGCGCACGGGACGCCCGCCCACCACACTCGCAGCCGAGATTCGTGAGTGCAGTCGGACAACAAACAGCAATTTTAAAGATGGCGACTGTGTGTGTGCACGCGCATGCGCGTGCCGGCGTAGATAACAACGTGTAGGTTAAAGAGAAATAAAGTGGTTGGTGAAAAGAGACCAAGTTCGACACAGTTTAATTATATATACAC